>NC_092171.1:29895395-29955395 GCF_045791955.1 Oncorhynchus clarkii lewisi
CCCCTCGGGCATAACACTGTCATAACACTACTACTGAGCTGGTTCTAACTGTCACCTGCTCTGGGCTCTAGGGACAGCTAGAGAGACACTGACTACTGGGCAGAAAGACCGAATGGGAAATGATACAGATATCAGGTTATCAAATAAAAAAGTATGAAATACTATCAAATATGTCTTTGAGTGTCTGGGTTTTACTTCAAGTACTGTAATACTGTATATGTAATTCAATTAATACTGGAGAAAATAAAGCTGTTTTAAAGCTAGTAAATCTGTTTGAAACTATTATTTTACTTTAAAAATCTGGAGGAATGACACAGGATATTAATCAGACAAAGTCAAAACACAGCTAGTAGACTTAATTGCCTTTATCCCGCTGACTGACTTTGACCGTTAGAAAGAAGGACCTTTAAATATATACAGAGGTGACGTTGAGAGAAATAACTCTTTATAAAAATAATACTTTTCTTTTGATAAGATGTGACTCTGCACAGAGGGTAAGAATTGGTTTCTTGGGGAAAAGCCAGGGGGAAATTATTATAAATATTGATAACTGCAATTCTAATGGACAGAAAATCCATGGCACTAAATAGAAAAAGCACATCAAATATTAAATAAATGAAAAATAGGTGTGTTTAATGATCATCTATCTGTTTTGTCAGTTCTGCTATAAATGGATTCAATATCCAGACTTGGCCCCATTACAGTTAGGCTGAACACAGCCTATCAGGAGACAGAACTCAGTCAGTCATTCAGTCAGGTATATACTGTTCAGTTCTGTAGTTCTTTAGACTAGACTACTCTAGACCCACTGGAAGGACCCCAGTCACATCCACTTTATACCCTTCTCCTTGAAAAGAGAGGGAAACCTGTCAGGATAATGAAGAGGACACAGCAGCTAATATCTTATGAATAACACCCATTCATCCGCACTAATGTGAGAAAGCAAACACATAACCTCAACGTGATTATAATACTATCAATAAGGGCATTTCTCATTAGTCAAACAGTCAATGTAATGGCGGCTATTCAGACTCGTCAGATATCAGATGTATGATGAAGAATGAAAGCGTTGGGCAGGTTTAGTCCGGCTAGTCAGCTGGGTTTCTGTCTGTATCACCTGTCTGCTCCCCATTAACGCCTGATGAGGAAGGTTTGACGTGAAGTTCTGTACTCAGACAGCCCCACTGTTAGCACTTGGTAAAGAACAGAAGTATCTTACTCCTTATCATGGAGAAAATATTGATATTATATCTCGGTTGTCACATTTTATTAGCTGCATGCCAGCTAGCCGGCCACAGCCTAGCCGTTGTATCAGCTCAGAGCAGGGGCTGGGCTGTAGGGAGATGGTCAGTCAGAGAGGAGAGGTGGAGGGGGCAGATGAACCCAGACCAGGCGGGGAGATGAGAAGAGATTGGGCCTGACCCCCCAGGAGAGGCCTGGGACCCATGTTGGCTTCTAGATAAAAAAAAAAACAAAGTAGAAACTGACATAAGAGCTGATATCTCTAAATCTATGCTGGCATCTCACTGCTCTCAGAGGTTGGAGGAGATAGGGGGAGGTCACTGCAGTCTGTCCAACAGAGAAAACCCCCACATTGAACAAGTCAGTAATCCATTTCTCTAGTAGAAAAATACTAAAAATAGAAATGAGGTTCTGGTGAGATTGAATAAATGGGATGGTTTGATTCTTGCTGCGCGGGCCAAAGTTTGACCTCAATGAAAATGGGGCTTCTTACGGGGAGAGATTAAAATGAATTAGATATATTTGGTTGAGATGGTAGGAGGAAGGAATTCAATGTGATCAAGTATGCGGGAGGAGATAATTGTGGAATAGAGCATTCTACATCTTCCTCAGTGACATATTATCAATGTAATCCTTTTTAAAGCATTTTATGGGGGAGGATGTTTGGTTTGTGGGCAAAATACAAATTCCATAATGCCAGAGCTTGGCATATAATATGTGAGAATATTTCCTAACTGACAGGCAATATTTAACCTTCAAAAGGAAGAAGTAATATGGTTAAGAGACAGACAGTGGTGGGAGAAAGGTATTATAAAATGGAAGGTGTGAAGTATGCAGCAGTCTAAATTGAACTGCCCCCCCCCCCCCCCCCCCACACACACACACACACACAGAGAGCAGTCCAGACACAATAGAGCCTCATTTTAAATGTAGCCCCCCCCTCTAGGAAGTCTGGGATACCATATCTGAAAAACCTTTCAATTCAATTAAACAGGGGGTTATAATGAAGGTACATTATGAAGACCTCTTCTACTGGTTTCTCATTAATGCTACTGTGTGTATACTAACAGTGGAAGGGAAGGCTGGATGTTGAGATGCTGTATTGGCTCGCTGGTGAATCTTGCTTGGTTTGCTTGCATTGAGACATCTTCCATTCACCTGGAGCATGATTACTCGTCTTCCTGCAACATCTTCAACCACACTAACAACAAGGGCATTTAGATAATATAGTGGCTATGCCATTACACTTATTGAATTGGGATTCCATGGTAGTATAAAATGGTGCTGGTTATCATTAGAAACCTCCAAACTTCACTTACATAATGAATGTTCCAATGATGTATTAGTGTAGCTTTTAGCCAACAATTTATGTCAGAACAGATAGGAATCAACAGGGGGGCATTTAGTTAGGATTTTTAAATGACATTATACACCCCTCCCCCCTAACTATCAGTCTATTACCCAAGCTAATTCCCTGACAGACACCCAGGTGTCTTCCTAATGTTGTATGAGTTGTTTGAGAGAGAGAGAGAGAGAGAGAGAGAGAGAGAAAGAGAAAGACAGAGAGCGAGAGAGACTGATAGAGAAAGAGAAAGACAGAGAGAGAGAGAAAAAGACAGAGAGAGAGATGGATAGAGAGAGAGAGAAAGACAGAGAGACTGATATAGAGAGAGAAAGAGAAAGACAGAGAGAGAGACTGATAGAGAGAGAAAGAGAAAGACAGAGAGAGAGATGGATAGATAGAGAGAAAGAGAAAGACAGAGAGAGAGACGGATAGAGAGAGAGAGAGAGAGAGAAGAGGAGGGATGAACGTTAGAAGTTGTAAGTGACAGAAACAAATGGAGCTGGAGGCACTGAGTCTGAGCTATGGGAATATGTGTGTGGGAACAAGAATTCATTACACTCATTTGCGATAACAAGTGCTTGTGATTTTAATTGACTTAATCAACAAATGGAATTAAACTGAGATTTGTAATTAATGGTAATTGATTGAATATCCACTGGGTCACTGTCAGAGTTAAATCCCCATTTCTGGTACTTTCTACTGGAGGGCTTCTAGTTCATCCTTGGCGTCTCCATCTTGTCCACTTTATTAAAAATGGACAGATTAACGAAATAAAGGAGATAAGGAGGAGTATTGATCTGTTACAGAACAAAAAAATACATTCTGCGACGTACACTCAAGAGAACACAATGTCTCCACTAGTCTGGCTGTAACATGTTGCTATTTTGAGGTCTCTTTCATTTTTAGAATGTCATATCATGGAGTAGTATTTCTCTCTGACACTTCAAGTGGATTGCATTTTGGGAAATGTAACCTAAATCTTACTGTACACCTGTTTTTACTGTATGGAAAGAGGATGAATCGAGACAGATACTTAGGTCTCTATTTCACTGTGCTGTTATTTGCCTGGGATTACTGTAATTACTGTACATGCTCTCCCACATTAAAAAATGATATAATATGATATAAATACTATAGTATTCACTGTAATGTTTTTGCTGACTTTACTGTAGTATTCACTGTAGTATTTTTGCGGATTTAGTATACTGTAGTATTTACTGTAGTCTTTACAGTTAACTATAGTATCAATACAATAGCAAAAGAAAACTGTAGTATATACTATAGTAATGAATGTAGTGTTTTTGCGGACTGTAGTATACCGTAGTATATATTGTAGTGTTTTTGCGGACTGTAGTATACCGTAGTATATATTGTAGTGTTTTTGAGGACTGTAGTATACCGTAGTATATATTGTAGTGTTTTTGCGGACTGTAGTATACCGTAGTATATATTGTAGTGTTTTTGCGGACTGTAGTATACCGTAGTATATATTGTAGTGTTTTTGCGGACTGTAGTATACCGTAGTATTTACTGTAGTGTTTTTGCGGACTGTAGTATACCGTAGTATTTACTGTAGTGTTTTTGCAGACGTTACTGTAGTATTTACTATAATGTTTTTGTTTTATTATCTTTAACATAGAAGAGGAGACTTTCTCCTTCAGGAAACCTACTGGAGAAATAATAAAAGAGCACGTTTTCTGTAACATGTAGGTAGGTAGGACTGGGGTCTGAACAGATAGTTCAGAGCTTCTGCTCTTCTCTGTAGGGAACACAATATATGGTCTATAATTGGCATGTAGGTTGTCATTTATGGGTGGCACAAATTGTGATATGGGGGAGGGGAATGGGTATATGCAAATATAATATTTTTTTACTTTAGTATATTTAGTAAATATTTTCTAAACTATATTTTCTTAAAACTGCCTTGTTGGTTAAGGGTTGTATTTGTGTTGTGTGTTGTATTCGGTGCATGTGACAAATACGATTTGATTTGATCAGGCCTTTGATAAAACACGGTGATAGGATACGGTGATAGGATACGGTAATAGAACACGGTGATAGGATACGGTGATAGAACACGGTGATACGGTGATAGGATACGGTGATAGGATACGGTGATAGGATACGGTGATAGAACACGGTGATAGGATACGGTGATAGAACACGGTGATACGGTGATAGAACACGGTGATACGGTGATAGAACACGGTGATAGAACACAGTGATAGAACACGGTGATACGGTGATAGAACACGGTGATAGGATACAGTGATAGGATACGGTGATAGAACACGGTGATACGGTGATAGAACACGGTGATACGGTGATAGAACACGGTGATAGAACACAGTGATAGAACACGGTGATACGGTGATAGGATACGGTGATAGGATACGGTGATAGAACACGGTGATACGGTGATAGGATACGGTGATAAAACACAGTGATAGAACACGGTGATACGGTGATAGGATACGGTGATAAAACACAGTGATAGAACACGGTGATACGGTGATAGGATACAGTGATAGAACACAGTGATAGAACACGGTGATACGGTGATAGGATACGGTGATAGAACACAGTGATAGAACACGGTGATACGGTGATAGGATACGGTGATAGAACACAGTGATAGAACACGGTGATACGGTGATAGGATACGGTGATAGAACACAGTGATAGAACACAGTGATACGGTGATAGGATACGGTGATAGAACACAGTGATAGAACACGGTGATACGGTGATAGAACACAGTGATACGGTGATAGAACACAGTGATACGGTGATAGAACACAGTGATAGGATACGGTGATAGAACACAGTGATAGAACACGGTGATACGGTGATAGAACACGGTGATACGGTGATAGAACACAGTGATACGGTGATAGAACACAGTGATAGGATACGGTGATAGAACACAGTGATAGGATACGGTGATAGAACACAGTGATAGCACACGGTGATACGGTGATAGAACACTGAGGAGGACCTGATGAGCTCTAAATACTCATCTCTAATAGGCTGCATCCCAAATGGCACCTTATTCCCTATATACAATACACTACTTTTGACCAGGCCCTATTGGATAGTGCGCTATATAGGAAATAGGGTGCCATTTGGAACACATCTATAGTCTCCTCTAACAGCCTCTAGATTGAGTTGCCGGGCCGACCCGCATTGCATATTACCAGAATCCTGAGATTCCTTTATTAAAAAGCACCTGATAAATGTAGATGGATGTAGATTTTTTAGGGGGTGCTAGAGCACACTCAGCACCCCTACTTCCTGCAGCTATGTGGGCTGGACAATTCAGTTCAGTTGAGAGATGGCTCGGTTTTGTTGTCTTTTTTGTTGGGGGTTTCTGATATCAGGATAGGGACAATAGAGCATCTTGGAGAGACGCCAGGTTCTCAGCAGTGCTGACTGGTAGCCCTTCCCGACGCTCGGCCTGAAATGGACTCATTGAATGGTTCTCTCTCTGCATACAGCGGGAAAGCAGGCCACTCCACCAGTGCTCCATGTATTTGGAAAAGCTTTTTAGCAAATATTGGCAGACTATACCCCTAGCCTCTGTGTCAATAAGGCTAAGACTCAATGGGGAGGAGAAATCAGTTTATGAAACACAGTAATGCAGAAAGAATGAGGCCGGAGGATTTGTGAGGAGGGAGTCTGAAAATGTAAAAAGCTCGATATTGCAATGTCCATTTAGCATGATGTTATTGGCCCTAGTTTTTAGCTCTTTAGTCTAACAATGCCCATTTATTTAGCATGATGCTATTGACCCTAGTTTTTAGCTCTTTAGTCTAACAATGCCCATTTATTTAGCATGATGCTATTGGCCCTAGTTATTAGCTCTTTAGTCTAACAATGTGGAGCAGTAGTAGCTGATATTGATATGAGTTGCCTTTACTTGGCTTGACATAGCCTACCTACAGGTACCACAGGAGGCTGCTGAGGGTTGGACAGCTCATAATAATGACTGGAATGGAGTAAATTAAATGGTATCAAACACATGGAAACCACTTGTTTGATAGCATTCCATTTATACCGTTCCAGCCCATGCTCCCCAATTAAGGTGCCACCAGCCGCCTGTGATAGGTACATAAGAACCACCGAGAGAGAAAGCAGCTTTAGGAGCTAGTACTTTTATCCATTGCAATGACCCTGTATTGTGGCTGAGGGTGTATGTTCTAATCTGAATCTATCTGAGTGCATCTCAGTGTACCTACAATATGACTTTGTCCCAAATGGCACAATATTCTTTATATACAATAGTGCACTAATTCCGACTAGGGTCTATAGAGCTCTGGTCAAAAATAGGAATATATAGGAATACGGGTGCAAATTTGGGATGCAGCCTACCCTATATATACAAAAGTATATGGACACCCTTTCAAATGAGAGGATTTGGCTATTTCAGCCACACCCGTTAATGACAGGTGTATAAAATGGAGCACACAGCCATGCAATCTCCATAGACAAACATTGGCAGTAAAATGGCCTTACTGAAGAGCTCAGTAACTTTCAACATGGCACCGTCATAGGATGCCACTTTTCCAATCAGTCAGTTCATCAGATTTCTGCCCTGTTAGAACTGCCCCGGTCAACTGCAGGTGTTGGAATATTGTGATGTGGAAACGGCTAGGAGCAACAACGGCTCAGCCGCGAAGTGGTAAGCCACACAAGCTCACAGAACGGGACCGCTGAGTGCTGAAGTGCGTAGCGCATAAAAATTGCCTGTCCTCGGTTTCAACATTCACTACCGAGTTCTAAACTGCCTTTTGAAGCAGTGTCAGTACAATAACTGTTCGTCGGGAGCTTCATGAAATGGGTTTTGATGGCCAAAAAGCCACACACAGGCTTAAGATCACCATGCGCAATTCCAAGCGTCGGCTGAAGTGGTGTAAAGCTTGCCGCTATTGGACTCTGGAGCAGTGGAAACATTCTCTGGAGGGATGAATCAAGCTTTACCATCTGGCAGTCCAACAGACGAATGCTACCTGCCCGAATGCATAGTGCCAAGTTTTGTGGTGGAGGAATAATAGTCTGGGGCTGTTTTTCATGGTTGGGGGTAGGCCCCTTAGTTCCAGTGAAGAGAATCTTAGCGCTACCGCATACAATGACATTGTGCTTCCAACTTTGTGTCAACAGTTTGGGGAATGCCCTTTCCTGTTTCAGCATGACAATGCCCCCGTGCACAAAGCAAAGTCCATACAGAAATGGTTTGTTGAGGTCGGTGTGAAAGAACTTGACTGGCCTGCACAGATCCCTGACCTCAACCCCCTCGAATACCTTTGGGATGAATTTGAACGCCGACTGCGAGCCTGGCCTAATCGCCCAACACCAGTGCCTGACCTAATTAATGCTCTTGTGGCTGAGTCCCCGCAGCAATGTTCCAACATCGAGAGGAAAGCCTTCCCAGAAGAGTGAAGGCTGTTATTGCAGCAGGGGTACCAACTCCATATTAATGCCCATGATTTTGGAATGAGATGTTCGACGAACAGGTCATGTAGTGTATATGTATGTATTGTTCAGTCATCTGTCTGTTGTCGAGGGGCCACTGACTCTCTAAACCTAAAACTATGGCAAATTGTACAGGATAACTTTATCACTGACAACAACCATCGCCCTTTGTCTCAGAACAGTCATTGCATTTTGCAATCACATTACCTGTTTAAAAAGCCCAAGGAGGGCTGTAAATATATGCTAAAACAGGGTGGAAACTGCTGAGAAAAAATACAATTTAAATGTAATAGTGTTTAATATTTATTGTAAAATGTAAAGTTAATGTAAGGGAATGCTTTGCAGAGCGAGCAGGATTTACATAAATTGTTCTCCCAATGATTATGTCCTTTTGCACACAGAGAGAAAGGAGCTCTGGTTCTCCAGTCGCTATCATTGCTGCATATTTAAAAAGGCGGGTCTTGGCCTGGGTCACACACACACACACACACACACACACACACACACACACACACACACACACACACACACACACACACACACACACACACACACCGGTGTCTCCCTGTTTAAGAAAGTGTTAGTATGGGTTCTGGTTGTGGCAGTTCAGGTTCCATGATGACATCACACCACCACAAGCTGCAGCAGCTAGAGTATTAAAGTTAAGGCAGTCTACAGCGGAAGCTTTGCCCTTTTAATGTTGAATATTTCTTCTCTTTATGACAGGCATAAAAAGGCTTAGGAGCCGGATTTATATGCTCCTGACACGGCATATTGTTGTGGAAACCTCATCAGGGGTGCAGGGGTAGTGAGGGTAGTCGGGCTAGTGAGGCTAGTCAGGGAAGTAGTGAGGGTAGTCAGGGGCTAGTGAGGGTAGTCAGTGGAGTAGTGAGGGTAGGGGGTGGTAAGGGTAGTCGGGGGAGTAGTGAGGGTAGTCAGGGGCTAGTGAGGGTAGTCAGGGGAGTAGTGAGGGTAGGGGGGTAGTAAGGGTGGTCGGGGGTAGTGAGGGTAGTCAGGGGAGTAGTGAGGGTAGTCAGGGGAGTAGTGAGGGTAGTCAGGGGCTAGTGAGGGTAGTCAGAGGCTAGTGAGGGTAGTCAGGGGGTAGTGAGGGTAGTCAGGGGAGTAGTGAGGGTAGTCAGGGGAGTAGTGAGGGTAGTCAGGGGAGTAGTGAGGGTAGTCAGGGGAGTAGTGAGGGTAGTCAGGGGAGTAGTGAGGGTAGTCAGGGGAGTAGTGAGGGTAGTCAGGGGCTAATGAGGGTAGTCAGGGGAGTAGTGAGGGTAGTCAGGGGAGTAGTGAGGGTAGTCAGGGGAGTAGTGAGGGTAGTCAGGGGAGTATTGAGGGTAGTCAGGGGAGTAGTGAGGGTAGTCCGGGGAGTAGTGAGGGTAGTCAGTGGAGTAGTGAGGGTAGTCAGGGGAGTAGTGAGGGTTGTCAGGGGCTAGTGAGGGTAGTCAGGGGCTAGTGAGGGCAGTCAGGGTAGTAGTGAGGGTAGTCAGGGGAGTAGTGAGGGTAGTCAGGGTAGTAGTGAGGGTAGTCAGGGGCTAGTGAGGGCAGTCAGGTGGTATTCAGGGAGGGAGTGAGGGTAGTCAGGGGGGGAGTGAGGGTAGTCCCTGGTCGCCCGTGTGGCTGTGGAGAGAAACAGAGAGGCCAGGTTTGTGTCGCACATGGCCCCCTCTTCCCTATTTACTGCACTAGTTTTGACCAGGGCCCATAGGGAATATTTGTGCCATTTGGAACGCAGTTTGGTTCTGGGTTGCATTAAGACACATCTAAACAGCAGCAGTAGAAGCAGTAGGGAAAAGAATAATAAAATGCACATGTTAAAATCACACATTTGGAGGATTTATAGAGAGAAAGAAATGACGATAATTTAGTATGGCTAAGTTCATTAGCAGGTTTTGGGCTGTGACTGCTTCTGCTAACGCTTTGAACTATACTGGTATTAATGAGTCCTCCACTCCCCACCTACACATGGTGCCAATTAGTATGGTTACAAAGGCTACTGTAACTGGTCCTCTTAAAACCTACTGTACACTAATGGGAAGTTTTGAGATTTCAGGTTTTTTTAAAATAATGCTTTTATGTAAAATGTAAGTTGACTCTCTCCGTCTTTCTTTTGCCTTTCCCCTCCTCTCTCCTCCTCCACCCCCTCCTCTCTCCTCCTCTACCCCCTCCTCTCTCCTCTCCACCCCCTCCTCTCTCCTCCTCCACCCCCTCCTCTCTCCTCCTCTACCCCCTCCTCTCTCCTCTCCACCCCCTCCTCTCTCCTCCTCCTTTCTCCTCCTCCACCCCCTCCTCTCTCCTCCTCCACCCCCTCCTCTCTCCTCCTCCACCCCCTCCTCTCTCCTCCTCTACCCCCTCCTCTCTCCTCTCCACCCCCTCCTCTCTCCTCCTCCACACCCTCCTCTCTCCTCTCCACCCCCTCCTCTCTCCTCCTCCTTTCTCCTCCTCCACCCCCTCCTCTCTCCTCCTCCACCCCCTCCTCTCTCCTCTCCACCCCCTCCTCTCTCCTCCTCCACTCCCTCCTCTCTCCTCCTCCACCCCCTCCCCTCTCCTCCTCCACCCCCTCCTCTCTCCTCTCCACCCCCTCCTCTCTCCTCCTCCACCCCCTCCTCTCTCCTCCTCCACCCCCTCCTCTCTCCTCCTCCACCCCCTCCTCTCTCCACCCCCTCCCTTCTCCAGTCTCTGTGTCTGGAGGTGTGTGGGAGGCGCAAGGGCGTGTCCTCGTTACTGAGGCTGTCCCAGCGGCTGCAGGAGGAGCAGGAGCAGCAGAGCGGTCCAGACTCAGAGCAACAGGCCCTACAGCTGCAGCTGCTGACCGTCAACCTGGAGCGGCGCTGGGAGGCCATCGTTATGCAGGTGCTGCAGTGGCAGACCCGTCTCCGGTGGGCCCTGGGGACAGATCAGGTGAGACCTCACACCCTGCTTTGCACCCCATATGGTTCAAATGCTATTAAGATACAGACCTGACACAATATGGGAAGAGGTTGGAATTTGCAATATACAGTGCATTCAGAAAGTATTCAGACCCCTTGACCTTTTCCACATTTTGCTACGTTCCAGCCTTATTCTAAACTGGATTAACCACCACTCTTCACCGTAGGTATGGTGCCAGGTTTCTTCCAGACGTGACACCTGACATTCAGGCCAAATAATGCAATATTGGAGAATCTTGTTCCCCATGGTCTGAGAGTACTTTAGTTGCCTGTCTTGGAGTTCTACGGATAATTTCTTTGACCTCATAGCTTGGTTTTTGCTCTGACATGCACTGTCAACTGTGGGACCTTATATAGACAGGTGTGTGCCTTTCCAAATCATGTCCAATCAATTTAATTTTCCGCAAGTGGACTCCAATCAAGTTGTAGAAACATCTCAAGGATGATCAGTGGAAACAGGATGCTCCTGAGCTCAATTTCGATTCTCATAGAAAAGGGCCTGAATACTTATGTAGATAAGGTATTTCTGTTTGAACTATTTAATACATTTGCTAAAATAAATAAAAAAACTGTTTGTCACAATGAGGTATTGTGTGTAGATTGCTAAGGATTTTTATTTATTTAATCCATTTTAGAATAAGGCTGTAATGTAACAAAATGTGGAAAAAGTTAATGGGTCTGAATACTTTCTGAAGGCATTGTACGTAACATATACCTATGTATACCTATACAACCTAGCATACACACTCAGACCAGGTGACTCAGCCTGGCCCCGCATGGCAGAGCTCATACAGGTCTGACTGCAATGACTCCTATTCCAGGGATGGTTGACCACTCCTCAAGAGACCTGGTTTTCTCACTTAACTGCAGAATTGACCACGTAGGTACAGCTGGTCACGTGGATATACTCTGTACATTTATGTACTAGCAACTAGCCAGCTATACATTCTGTTTCAGTCATGAAGGTTCCGTTTATGCCGTGTAAAGAAGCTCCCCAACTCTAGAACGAGCTCTTTATGAGTGGTATTATTCATCTGAAAGTGAGCTGTCCAGGAGTAAGTTATTTAGACCAGCAACAGAGAAGGAAATGTTTTGCACTGTAACTAGAATGGATTAATAATATTGAGGTATACTGCAGGGAAAGTGGCTGTAGTACACCGGGATATGTGAGCTATACGTCCCAAATGGCACCCTATTCCCCATAGGCCCTGGTCAAAAGTAGTGCACTATGTAGGGTGCACTATGTAGGGTGTTCCCAAACTTGGTACTGGGAACCCCAAGGGGTGCACATTTTGTTTTTTGCCCTAGCCCTATATAGGAAATGGGGGTTAAATTGGTACACAGGCAGTGTGATGTCTGGCAGCTTCAGACTATTCTGTACACAACCCCCATTTTGATCATCAATGCGTAAAGGCTCAGCTCCAAAAATTGCAATAGAGACTTGTTTAAAAGGGGTTTATTACTGTAAAGTACCTCTGTTTCCTTCAGTGTGTTTGTGTAATGTGGAGAACAGGTGGAATCACCATTAAATCTGTAGTGAAAACCCCCACCACCAACACCACCACACATCCCTTATGTAGATCAGATGGACATATTCACCCATAGTTCATAGTCTCTCTCTCGCTCTCTCTCTCTCTCTCTCTCTGTCCTCTTGTCTGCATTCCTGGGGGGACTGCAACGTGCTACTGTGGAACCGGGTGCATGTGGGGAAGAGGAAAAAGGCAGGCCGGGTTTTGAAGTTTGTCTGGTTGTCTACTCTGTTATATCCATTCCAAGAAGACAAGTAGACTTTGCAGACTGAAGTACAGTTTTACCTGGGGGATATGTCCTGAATAGGGGGAACATATTCCCTTTGTTTAGAAATGAAACACTTTGCTCCATGATAAAAGGAGTGTGGTCACGACTGCACTGAGAAAAGGTTTCAATTTGGGTATTTTGAGAATCTTTTACCATTCCGTGTCCCGGCCGAGGAGGTGGATGGAGAACATGATGTTTAAAAGCAATTATTCTGCTTTCTGGAAGTGGATTTCTGGGTTCTTGTCTTTGTCTTATTAGTTGGTTATCAGGTGAAGGTCTTGATAAGACTGGCTAGCTACTGCTCCTTTTGTTGTGACCATTTGGTTATATACTATAGGCCTATGTGCATAATTTAGTCCAGTGTTAGCTAGGTTAGCTAAGGTTTATTGATTCACAGATGAAGGCTTTTATCCTGCATTAGCAACCCCAGCTTATAGTCATTCGGATTTCCCTTATCAGCAAGAAGAGAATAAACAGAAGTCTAATAGAAATTCCTTACAGAGGGTGTGCCATGTAGAAAGTGCTAGATTTACCACTTTATTAGATTAATAAGATAAAAATGGTTCATATAAATAGGCCCTCTCTCTTATATTAATGAGATGCCAAGCAATTTGTAGAATTGTGTCTTCCTTAGCAAAATGTCTGTGTCTAAGCACATTTTAAGACGATGCACTTTTTAGAGAATTGTGCTATTCAATGCTTTGCTGTCTCCCCAAAATTGAAAGTATTAACCTAGTATAAAAAAAAATGGAACAGCTTTTTCTTTTTTTATTGATTTTGAACCGGTAAATTTGAGCTTCTCCCATTTATCTCTCTGAAGGTCCCGGGGAACATCGTAGAGGCTGGTCTCATGGACCTCCACGGCCCAGCCGAGGACTCCTGGGAGTGGGATGAAATGGACATGGCCATCGTGGAGTACAATGAGCCACAGGAATTTGATGACAAACAAAATGCTGAATGTGAATCAGGTCCTGGATCCCCTGGGGCTGGTTTAGACTATGACATGTCCGAGTCGATCCCGCGTGTCACTCAGCGAGGGATGTCCTTGAACGAATCGTCTAGAATGACGCCTCTGTCTTCTCACCGTCCCAGTGTCTATCAGGTGTACAGCCTGCATAATGTGCAGCTTTACAGACAGCCTCACTACCCCTCCGTACACAAGACCTCTTCTCCAGTCAAAGCTGGGAGGAAGCAGCCTCTTCTGAAGAGCCTGAGCAAAGACTCCTCCTTCTCATCTGTGGAATCCCTGCCAGACCTCCTAGGGGGTCTGTTTGGCGGGGGAAAGCAGGGGGGACGCGGCGGGGGGTCCGCACGCAGATCAGAGAGCGAGAGCGGGATAGTCAGTGAGGGCGAGACAGAGTCTACTGCCAACTCCGTGGTCTGTCTAGATGACCCATGGAGAGGAGGCAGCACCTACCTCAGACCCCCCCCAGGAGTCAACTCGCCTGGGGAAGACGACGACGAGGGGGACAGGTTGTGTGACGAGGACATTGACAGGATCCTAGAGCGGGCCAACAAGGTAGCGCTGTATGGGGACTGTGTGTCTGTGACGGCGCTGAGAGATCAAGACCAGAACAGATGCAAAGCAGAGAAGAAGAAGAGAGGCGGAGGAGGAGGAGAGGAGGGAGGTGGAGGAGGAGAGAACCAGAGGAGACACGGGAGAGAGTCCAACGTGGAGATTCTGATCAGCCCTGACTCCGAGGAGGAAGATGAGAGAAGAGTGACAGGGGTGAAGGGCCGTAGAGACAGAGAGATCCCCCATCTGTCCCAAGGATCCTCCCTGGAGTCCCTGTATGCAGCGGGGGAGCTATTTCCATCCGGCAAAGACACTCTGCAGCGCTCCACGTCTCTGGAGAGCTGGCTGGCTCCATGTAAGAGCTGGGAGGAGGCCGAGGGAGAAGGAGGCAGCCAGGGCAGCTTGAGGGAGCTGGGCCTGGGCACCACAGGGGAACTGAGCCACAGGACTCTGGAGCTCCTCAAACGCCTGGAGAACATCCAGACCCCGCTACACGACCTAAAGATGACACGCAGCATCTCTGACATCACTCTGCAGAGCAGCAGCTCCCTGTGCCACCCTGGGGTGGGGTATGGATCTTGGGGGCCTGGGCACGCTGGGTGCCTCTCAGGGGGCCGAGGTGGTTCCCCCTCCTCCGTCAAAGAGAGATCGGCTGCTTCTCTGACAGAGCTGAGCAGCACAGAGGACTCGTCGGTGGGCTCTGAGGACCTGGCCGTACTGAGGAACCGCTGCTACCTACTGGACTCCAACGCCTCCTTCAGGAAGCACCACCACCGGGCCCAGCCAGGGGGTCACCACGGAGGCCATGGGGGTCACGACGAGGCAGACGCCAGCATCAGCATGGTGGTCAACGTGTCATGCACCTCTGCCTGCACAGATGATGAGGATGACAGTGACCTTCTGTCTAGCTCCACGCTGACATTGACTGAAGAGGAGCTGGGTATCAAGGAGGATGAGGAGGAGGACAGTGACCTTCTGTCTAGCTCCACGCTGACCCTGACTGAAGAGGAGCTGGGTATCAAGGAGGATGAGGAGGAGGACAGGTCAGTCGCCTCCGAGGAGGAGAACATGGAGGGCTCCTTAAGCCTAGGCATGGAGTACATGAAGAACGAGTTCCACAACTGGATCCACAACCCATCCCGCTCCCAGCAGCAGTCCCAGTCTGGCAGGGACAAGAACCAAGGGTATGACCCTCTAGGGGACGAGCTGCAGTGTGACACCCTATCCAAAGACCGCACCAACAGGCTGTCTGTAGGCAACGAGCACTGCTCCTTCCTAAACCGTTCATCGCTGAGGCTCCTGGAGTCCCACACCAACAGCAACGTGAAGAAAGAGTGTCTCGGAACGCTGCCTGACGTGGTGAACACCAACAGGAAGAACGCCACGCGGAGGTATATCAGCCAGTTTGTAGATGACATGGAGAACGGGAATGTGGAAAACTCCCACATCAAAGGGAAGGATGAGGATGATGAGTTGTTACGAGAGGAGGGGAGCCTTTTCACCAAGAAAGGGGAGTCCTTCAAAAACTGTTATGTGAACGAGTCAGTGGTGAATGGAGGGGACCAGCTGAGGGGCATGGGAATGGCCACTGCCACCAAGCCATCCTCGTGTGAGACGCTGTCCCAGCTCCAGGCCAAGGAGTCCTCTCTAGAGAGCCAGCTCAGAGGGGAAATCCCCTGCCAGAGCTCCAGCCACTCCTCCCCCTCTCTCTCCCCACTGGAGGACCGCGGTGGCTCCCACCACGCCCTGCAGAATCCACCCTGTTCTGAAAACAGCAGTCAGGATAATCTCCTATCTTCATTCCTCTGTGATGTCCACACCCAGCAGAGCATTGGAGATGCCAACCCCATCCCAGACCCCAACTCAGACCATCCCTGCTGCAGCCACCCCCACCCCCAGGCGCCCCCACGCCAGGACCAAAAGAGCCAGGAGAACGTGCACAACTTTGTGATGGAGATCATCAACATGGCCTCGGTGGCTCTGAAGAACAAGGAGAGCCAGGCGGAGGACAAAGAAAGACCAGGCCAGACTGGAGCCCAGATCAGGGACAAAGTCCTGGAGCACTCCCACCGGACCATCCACCTCCACAAGGGAGACTTCTACTCCTACCTGTCTATCTCCTCCCACGACTCGGACTGTGGAGAAGTTAGCGCCTGCATAGACAGCAAGAGCACCACCCCCTTACTGTCGCGTACCCCAGACATCAGGGACGAGGAGATGCTGTTCGAGGCCTGTCCTGAGAAAGTGTACCTTGGACCTCCTCTCCGCTACAGCATGGCTGTCACCAAGAGGCAAAGGAGGCACAGTCCCAAATTAATTGACTACTACTCCTCCTCTCCCTCTCCCACTGCCCAAAGCCAGAGTCCGAGCCAAGCACCTCTGCCCGCCTGCAATGAATACCAAGAAGAACATGGTATTTCTCCTGGAAGTATAGCTGGGAGACAGCTACAGTGCCATAATGAGGCTTCTTATCTTAATCCGTTACCATGTGAAACTCTGATAGACACTGTTGAATGTTTAGGAGATACTGAAATGCTTGAATCTAACATTTCCCCTGTAATGACTAAGATAAGAGTCTCTTGCTCCAGTACAAATCCTTTAAAAGAGGAAGGCAGCCTCTGTCCCCCAATAAGAAAGTGTGATTCGGATGAAAAAGGATCTACTTCACAGTGGATGAAACAGAAGAATGTCAGGAAAGGCTACAGCTCTCTTCAGGAAGTCAAGTCAACTCATAAACAGAAGCAGGTGAGTTAGACATTACACCCTTTATACACCCACCCACCTATCTCCACGTAATGGGACTGGTGCGCATTTCAGCCTGTTATGTATTCATATCTGTGACTAAATATTGGGGAGATATTTTTATTCACTCCTTCATTCATCCCCTCCTCCTCCTCCTCCTCTTCTTCCCCTGAAGTGTCGATGGAAAAGGGATTTGCCTAGCATCCTCCGATTTAGAATGTTAAGGTCTACGGAACAGAATAATCATAATCAGTCAGATTACATTATGATTCATAAGCAAGAATTCCCGGCGAAGAACCATTATTTAATTTCATGACTGAATTACCATGTGTTTGTGTCCTTTTAAGAGGTTGCTCTATTTCATATGCTAAGTTGCCACTTCTCTGGCTGTTCTCTTCAGAAACCTGATGCCTGACACATGATGCCTGCCTATCACACTGTTATATGGCTGTGTCAATTGGTGAATAATTAAGTGATTACCTTGTAAACTGCCGTAATTATAAAAACATCCAACAAAGGAATCTAAAAGGTGGGGTAGTGTGAGCTGTGGAAGATGTAATGATTCTGTTACAGACAGGAAATGTAATTGATAGACAGATCTTTACAAACAGATTATTTTCAAAGCTGTTAAGACAATTCTCAGCACCAATTTAAAGTAAAGAGGAATTGTTTTCCATTAGTTACTTGTTGTTTTAAGTCATTTACCCTAACCCTATGTTATTTCCTCATATCCTGTAGCTATGCATTGTAACTAAAGAAATATGAGTTGATTAGAAAGGACTACAAAAAATATAAAACCACCAACAATTTGGTTTGTGGTTTGATATATTTTCTCTCTCTCACGCTCTCTTTCTCTCCCACCTCTCTATTTCTCCCTCTCTCTATCGCTCTCTCCTCCCCCCATCTCTCTCTCTCTCTCTCCCCCTCTCTATACTCTCTCCTCTCCACAGTCTCCAAGGTCAGTTCAAGGTTGTGGGGAGGTCGGGGGCCTGCGCCCCTGGGGTAGTGGCCCTGTCTCTGACAACTCATCTGCTTCAAAGACTGGAACTGCCAGGCCCCAGGTCAGGGTACGTACAGTATGATGAGTACCGCCACACACACACACACGCATGGGCACACACACCCTCTCGGGCTGTGTACTTTACCTGGGAAAATGGCCAAAAGGGTTTCTCCCTCTCGTCGTAGCATTCGATTGCAAACACATTTTCCGCCTCATTCCATACTGCCAGCAAGCACATTCAAAAGAAGTTTTGCCATTCATTTTAAAAAAAGTACTCTCTTCTTTTCACCCCTGTCTGCAGAACATGTTCAATGATGAGACATACAGTTGAAGGCGGAAGATTACATACACTTAGGTTGAAGTCATTAAAACTCATTTTTCAACCACTCCACAAATGTCTTGTTAACAAACTATAGTTTTGGCAAGTCGGTTAGGACATTTACTTTGGGCATGACACAAGTAAGTTTTCCAACAATTGTTTACAGACAGATTATTTCACTTATATTTCACTGTATCACAATTCCAGTGGGCCAGAAGTTTACATACACTAAATTGTCTGTGCCTTTAAACAGCTTGGAAAGATTCCAGAAAATGATGTCATGGCTTTAGAAGCTTCGGATAGGCTAATTGACATCATTTGAGTCAATTGGAGGTGTACCTGTGGATGTATTTCTAGGCCTACCTTCAAACCCAGTACCTCTTTGCTTGACATCATGGGAAAATCAAAAGAACTGACCTCAGAATTTTTTTTGTAGACCTCCACAAATCTGGTTCATCCTTGGGAGGAATTTCCAAACACCTGAAGGTACCACGTTCATCTGTACAAACAATAGTACGTAAGTTTAAACACCATCGGACCACACAGCCGTCATACCGCTCAGGAAGGAGACACGTTCTGTCTTCTAGAGATTAATGTACTTTGATGCAAAAAGTGCAAATCAATCCCAGAACAACAGCAAAGGACCTTGTGAAGATGCTGTAGGAAACAGGTACAAAAGTATCTATATCCACAGTAATACGAGTCTTATATCGACACAACCTGAAAGGCCGCTCAGCAAGGAAGAAGCCACTGCTCCAAAACCGACATAAAAAAGCCAGACTATGGTTTGCAACTGCACATAGGGACAAAGATTGTACTTTTTGGAGAAGTGTCCTCTGGAGGGAAAAAGGGGGAGGCTTGCAAGACAAAGAACACCATTCCAACCGTGAAGCACGGGGATGGCAGCATCATGTTGTGGAGGGTGCTTTGTTGCAGGAGGGACTGGTGCACTTCACAAAATAGATGGCATCATGAGGTAGAAAAATTATGTGGATATATTGAAGCAACATCTCAAGACATCAGTCAGGAAGTTAAGGCTTGGTTGCAAATTAGTTTTCCAAATGGACAATGACCCCAAGCATACTTCCAAAGTTGTGGCAAAGTGGCTTAAGGACAACAAAGTCAAGGTATTGGAGTGACCATCACAAAGCCCTGACCTCAATCCTATAGAAAATTTGTGGGCAGAGCTGAAAAAGCGTGTGCGAGCAAGGATGCCTACAAACCTGACTCGGTTACACCAGCTCTGTCAGGAGGAATGGGCCAAAATTCACCCAACTTATTGTGGGAAGCTTGTAGAAGGCTCTCCGAAACGTTTGACCCAAGTTAAACAATTTAAAGGCAACGCTACCAAATACTAATTGAGTGTATGTAAACTTCTGACCCACTGGGAATGTGATGAAAGAAATAAAAGCTGAAATAAATAATTCACTCTACTATTATTCTGACATTTCATATTCTTAAAATGAAGTGGTGATCCTAACTGACCAAAATGTCAGGAATTGTGAAAAACTGAGTTTAAATGTATTTGGCTAAGGTGTACGTAAACTTCTGACTTCAACTGTAACAGCGTATTTCTGGCATTCATGACCAAGTGCCTCAGTCTAGTAGTTAGACAATGTTATGATTCAAGTGCCTCAGTCTAGTAGTTAGACAATGTTATGATTCAAGTGCCTCAGTCTAGTAGTTAAACAATGTTATGATTCAAGTGCCTCAGTCTAGTAGTCTAGTAGTTAACAATGTTATGATTCAAGTGCCTCAGTCTAGTAGTTAAACAATGTTATGATTCAAGTGCCTCAGTCTAGTAGTTAAACAATGTTATGATTCAAGTGTGTTAAACAATGTTATGATTCAAGTGCCTCAGTCTAGTAGTTAGACTCAGTCTAGTAGTTAAACAATGTTATGATTCAAGTGCCTCAGTCTAGTAGTTAAACAATGTTATGATTCAAGTGCCTCAGTCTAGTAGTTAAACAATGTTATGATTCAAGTGCCTCAGTCTAGTAGTTAGACAATGTTATGATTCAAGTGCCTCAGTCTAGTAGTTAGACAATGTTATGATTCAAGTGCCTCAGTCTAGTAGTTAAACAATGTTATGATTCAAGTGCCTCAGTCTAGTAGTTAAACAATGTTATGATTCAAGTGCCTCAGTCTAGTAGTTAAACAATGTAATTGATTCAAGTGCCTCAGTCTAGTAGTTAAACAATGTTATGATTCAAGTGCCTCACTCAACAAGTAATCTAGCTAACAATTCCAAAACTACTACCTTATAGACACAAGTGTAAGGGGATAAAGAATATGTACATAAAGATATATGAATGAGTGATGGTACAGAGCGGCATAGGCAAGATCCAGTAGATGGTATTGAGTGCAGTATATACATATGAGATGAGTATGTAAACAAAGTGGCATAGTTAAAGTGGCTAGTGATACATGTATTACATAAAGATGCAGTAGATGATATAGAGTACAGTATATACGTATACATATGAGATGAATAATGTAGGGTATGTAAACATTATATTAGGTAGCATTGTTTAAAGTGGCTAGTGATATATTTTACATCATTTCCCATCAATTCCCATTATTAAAGTGGCTGGAGTTGAGTCAGTGTGTTGGCAGCAGCCACTCAATAGTGGTTAAACAATAGTAGTTAAACAATGTTATGATTCAAGTGCCTCAGTCTAGTAGTTAAACAATGTAATTGATTCAAGTGCCTCAGTCTAGTAGTTAAACAATGTTATGATTCAAGTGCCTCAGTCTAGTAGTTAAACAATGTTATGATTCAAGTGCCTCAGTCTAGTAGTTAAACAATGTTATGATTCAAGTGCCTCAGTCTAGTAGTTAAACAATGTTATGATTCAAGTGCCTCAGTCTAGTAGTTAAACAATGTTATGATTCAAGTGCCTCAGTCTAGTAGTTAAACAATGTTATGATTCAAGTGCCTCAGTCTAGTAGTTAAACAATGTTATGATTCAAGTGCCTCAGTCTAGTAGTTAAACAATGTTATGATTCAAGTGCCTCAGTCTAGTAGTTAAACAATGTTATGATTCAAGTGCCTCAGTCTAGTAGTTAAACAATGTTATGATTCAAGTGCCTCAGTCTAGTAGTTAAACAATGTTATGATTCAAGTGCCTCAGTCTAGTAGTTAAACAATGTTATGATTCAAGTGCCTCAGTCTAGTAGTTAAACAATGTTATGATTCAAGTGCCTCAGTCTAGTAGTTAAACAATGTTATGATTCAAGTGCCTCAGTCTAGTAGTTAAACAATGTTATGATTCAAGTGCCTCAGTCTAGTAGTTAAACAATGTTATGATTCAAGTGCCTCAGTCTAGTAGTTAAACAATATTATGATTCAAGTGCCTCAGTCTAGTAGTTAAACAATGTAATGATTCAAATTACAGGAACTCTACTCTCCACAAAGTTTTCCTTTACCAGCAAATTGGTTTGAAAACAATGTATTATTTTATATGGGATGTGTATCGTCTGGGGTTAGCCGTTGCATGATACACTTTCCTTACTCTCTTTCATGCCTTCATCAGAAACTGCTGGAAGAATGAGAGCCTTGGGTTGAGTAGTCAAACAATGTTATGATTCAAGTGCCTCAGTCATCCTTAAGAATAAGAATACATCAATGACTTCACAGTTCCATTCCAATCCCTGCTGAGAGTCCTTGAACAAAATCACATGTACTCACTGCTGTCAGCACAAAAATAATTATTATACAGTAAGCATTTAGCCTTACTACAATTATTGTAGTACAGTATGAATGTAGCCTTCCTAAAATACTTGTAATACTTTAAGGCATTTAGCCTTACTACAATTATTTGTTATACAGTATGAATTTAGCCTTACTATAGTACTTGTAATATAGTAATAATTTATGTATGTATGTGTAATACTTGTAGGCATTTAGACTTACTACAATTATTGTAGTACAGTATGAATTTAACCTTACTAAAATACTTGTAGTAAAGTATGAATTTAGCCTTACTAAAATACTTGTAATAAAGTATGAATTTAGCCTTACAAAATACTTGTAATACAGTATGAATTTAGCCTTACTGAAATACTTGTAAACAGGATGAATTTAGCCTTACTAAAATACGTGTAATACAGTATGAATTTAGCCTCACTAAAATACGTGTAAACAGTATGAATTTAGCCTTACTAAAATACTTGTAATACAGTATGAATTTAGCCTTACTAAAATACTTGTAATACAGTATGAATTTAGCCTTACTAAAATACCTGTAAACAGTATGAATTTAGCCTTACTAAAATACTTGTAATACAGTATGAATTTAGCCTTACTTAAAAACGTGTAAACAGTATGAATTTAGCCTTACTAAAATACTTGTAATACAGTATGAATTTAGCCTTACTAAAATACTTGTAATACAGTATGAATTTAGCCTTACTGAAATACTTGTAATACAGTATGAATTTAGCCTTACTAAAATAATAGTAAACAGTATGAATTTAGCCTTACTAAAATAATTGTAATACTCGTAGGCATTTAGCCTTAATACAATTGTTTTAATACAGAATGAATTTAGCCTTACTAAAATACCTGTAATACTTGTAGGAATTTAGCCTTACTCAACTACAACTCACTCACCACAAAGGCAGAATGACCTTTTCTCAATAATATATAATTGTGTGCTACAAAAGGCCAATCACCTCAGAGGTGTATTTCTCCACTCCTCAGTATCAGCTAAAATATTGTAGGCTGTTTGTAAGAGGACTAGGCTGTGTATTTAGTTATTAGTTATGTGGGGATGTCATCCCCCATGGGCACCCCTGGGGCTAAACGCTCTGCTGTCTCCCCTCTGTGAGTCCCTCCTGTCCCCCCTCTCCCCCACTATCTCCATACTGTCCAATGCCAGCCTCAGCGAACACAACTAGTACACCCAGTAGTCATGTACAGCTGTATCTGACCCACCCACTGCCATCTCGTCTGGCCCACCCGTTCAGCCCCGCTGCATGCCACACCACTATAAAAGCGGAACAGGTGTGATTAGTCCTATGGTGAATACAGACCATGAAGCACTGCTGAATGAATCAGTCAGTCTGTACCATGGTCTGTGGTTTAGAGACTAATGTAAATAGTGTTGTTGACTGTACCTCTGTAGAGAGGTATTGCGTCACAGCGTGGTTTGTTGAGCATTGTACATTGAGGACAAATGTTTCAAATATTCACACTTCATATGTGTTTTGGGGAATATACAGTACTATGTACTATTGTAATATATCACTGGCAGTGTTTGTGTGAGCTGGTCATTACTAAATTAGAAAAAAAAGTGAAAATAACTCCAGAACAGATATTGTGTAATGGTAACTTGACTGACATTTGTACTGTATGTATCTTTGTCTTCTTGTCTTACAGAGACTAACTGGGAGTGTAGCCTCAGCCACCTCCAAGGCTCAGCTGTGAGAGAGGATGGTCCATGTCTGTGTGCAGTGTCCATCCTGGTGGCCTGTGGCCTGGGCTCTCTCCCCTGTTCCCCTGGTCAATGGCTCTCTCTAGCCTGCTACTCAAGCTTCCTCTTCTTCCTTCTGGCTACTGTAATGCTGACCCCTGACCTTTGACCTCTCAGTGACCCGCACCATCCTCTGCTCCTCCAATCCGTCCCAGACTGGAACTGAGCTACCTCACTGCTCTGCCACCAACCATACAAACCATCACCAAACCCTCACCAAACACACACAGACACATACTTCTTCTGTCAGTTTGTATGGCATTTCTCACTATCGCACCAGTACTGTAGAACCAGCTGCAGATGTTATAAGCCCAGGTTTTCCTTGTTTGCTGCATCAGTAGAAGGTAAGGTCAAATTTGAAGAGGACACATGGAGTGGGCGAGTACTTTGAGAGCTGCTGTTTGGTGATTAGTTCCATCCTGTCTGGACAGAACAGCACTGCTGAGAGTTCCAGAGCGTTCTGAGAGTTCCAGCTCCATGGCAACTTGTGTTAAGAAAGAGAAAGCCAGAGGGAAAAAGAGGGATTGTTTTGGCACTCAACTGATGGAGGAAATGGAAGTTGGACCTATGTCATAAAGAAAGCCAAATGCAAGTAGATCTATCTATGCAACACGTCCCAGGTTGGAAACAGCTGAACAGTGTTGTGTAGTAAGAGATTGATGATGACTGTTGACTTAAATTCAACATCTATCTACTATTTCCTTTTTAATTTTTTATTCCTAAAACATAAAGGCAGTGTACGACTACGGGGGAAGGTTTTACACTTTAAAAATGTATGCCTTGCTGTTGTTATTTCTTATACCTTTTTTGTTAAAACACTGCTACCCCAGTTAGGTGTTCAAAAGATGTAGAGAAGGGAAACAACAGCAAGGTTGAAACAGGCATCCGCCTATATGTATACGTTGTCCAACCTTGACGTGTCATGATGGTGTACATGCTTTGTGTTTAGTGTAAAAGTGTTCTGTGATGTGGAATACTATCAGCGTTAAAGTGCTAGACTGCATGGTTAACAATACATATACAGACAGACATGTTGAGAAATAAACTTCATCTATTGGAAACCATTTGATTACATGCATTTTCTGTATGCAATTCACCTGAAACAATGTACAAACATCCTTCATTGTTGATAATTTCTTTTCTCAACACTATAAATCAAAAATGCACAAGTGGAACATTAAATGGGAGATGCGTCTGGGAGGCCATGACTGGGGATCCGAGGAGTTAGTACTAGGAAAAACAGCTGATTTACCAGACTGATTGGGGATCCGAGGAGCTAGTACTAGGAAAAACAGCTGATTTACCAGACTGATTGGGGATCCGAGGAGTTAGTACTGGGAAAAACAGCTGATTTACAAGACTGATTGGGGATCCGAGGAGTTAGTACTGGGAAAAACAGCTGATTTACCAGACTGATTGGGGATCCGAGGAGTTAGTACTGGGAAAAACAGCTGATTTACCAGACTGATTGGGGATCCGAGGAGTTAGTACTGGGAAAAACAGCTGATTTACAATACTGATTGGGGATCCGAGGAGTTAGTACTGGGAAAAACAGCTGATTTACCAGACTGATTGGGGATCCGAGGAGTTAGTACTGGGAAAAACAGCTGATTTACAAGACTGATTGGGGATGCGAGGAGTTAGTACTGGGAAAAACAGCTGATTTACCAGACTGATTGGGGATCTGAGGAGTTAGTACTGGGAAAAACAGCTGATTTACCAGACTGATTGGGGATCTGAGGAGTTAGTACTGGGAAAAACAGCTGATTTACCAGACTGATTGGGGATCTGAGGAGTTAGTACTGGGAAAAACAGCTGATTTACCAGACTGATTGGGGATCTGAGGAGTTAGTACTGGGAGAAACAGCTGATTTACCAGACTGATTGGGGATCCGAGGAGTTAGTACTAGGAAAAACAGCTGATTTACAAGACTGATTGGGGATCTGAGGAGTTAGTACTAGGAAAAACAGCTGATTTACCAGACTGATTGGGGATCCGAGGAGTTAGTACTAGGAAAAACAGCTGATTTACAAGACTGATTGGGGATCTGAGGAGTTAGTACTGGGAAAAACAGCTGATTTACCAGACTGATTGGGGATCTGAGGAGTTAGTACTAGGAAAAACAGCTGATTTACAAGACTGATTGGGGATCCGAGGAGTTAGTACTGGGAAAAACAGCTGATTTACCAGACTGATTGGGGATCCGAGGAGTTAGTACTGGGAAAAACAGCTGATTTACCAGACTGATTGGGGATCCGAGGAGTTAGTACTGGGAAAAACAGCTGATTTACAAGACTGATTGGGGATGCGAGGAGTTAGTACTGGGAAAAACAGCTGATTTACCAGACTGATTGGGGATCTGAGGAGTTAGTACTGGGAAAAACAGCTGATTTACCAGACTGATTGGGGATCCGAGGAGTTAGTACTGGGAAAAACAGCTGATTTACCAGACTGATTGGGGATCCGAGGAGTTAGTACTGGGAAAAACAGCTGATTTACCAGACTGATTGGGGATCCGAGGAGTTAGTACTGGGAAAAACAGCTGATTTACCAGACTGATTGGGGATCCGAGGAGTTAGTACTGGGAAAAACAGCTGATTTACCAGACTGATTGGGGATCCGAGGAGTTAGTACTGGGAAAAACAGCTGATTTACCAGACTGATTGGGGATCCGAGGAGTTAGTACTGGGAAAAACAGCTGATTTATCCGAGGAGTTAGAAAAACACTGATTTACTGATTTACCAGACTGATTGGGGATCCGAGGAGTTAGTACTGGGAAAAACAGCTGATATACCAGACTGATTGGGGATCCGAGGAGTTAGTACTGGGAAAAACAGCTGATTTACAAGACTGATTGGGGATGCGAGGAGTTAGTACTGGGAAAAACAGCTGATTTACCAGACTGATTGGGGATCTGAGGAGTTAGTACTGGGAAAAACAGCTGATTTACCAGACTGATTGGGAAAAACAGCTGATAGAAGACTTGAGGAGTTAGTACTGGGAAAAAAAACAGCTGATTTAGGAAGACTAGGAAAAACAGCTGATTTTGGGGATCTGAGGAGTTAGTACTGGGAAAAACAGCTGATTTACCAGACTGATTGGGGATCTGAGGAGTTAGTACTAGGAAAAACAGCTGATTTACAAGACTGATTGGGGATCCGAGGAGTTAGTACTGGGAAAAACAACTGATTTACCAGACTGATTGAGATTATATGAAAACATATGTTTAGGGAAGTCATTGAATGTTAACTACAAAATGCTACATAAAGTGTGTGTGTCAGCGTCCAAATGGCAACCTTATTCCCTAATGAGTGCACTATATAGGAATAGGGTACCATTTGGAACACACCCTCAACATTATAGTCATTACTATAGTCATTACATTGAGTCTACGTTGAGTGTTGCCAGTCACACAGACACAGCCATTAGCATGAATAATGGGTTTTTCACAGGAGGTGCTGATGATTCTGACAATGATGGGATAAGAGAAATGATCCTCTGAGCCCATCAGCGAATCAGCTCTGGAGGTACGTCCCTGTCCCCCACACACCCATGCTCGTTCTCACACACACACACATACATATGGATGCATGTACCTACAGTCACACACACTTTTGCACACGCACACACTTTTGCTCACACACAGGCATGCACACACACACACACTGCTCAACAGCCAATCAACCTTTCCCTGATTGCCTAGACTAGACTTGCCTTGATGACTCTTTACTGTAATTGCCCATTTGGTCTTATGGAAGATGCATGTTTGTTGATGATAAGTGTGTTCTTACATCAGAGCAAATCTGACAGAAAAAATAAAATGGTATCCATTGTTTATAAAAAGACTGTGAAAATTACATAACACATCAAGTTGTGTAACAACAGCTTCCTCAGCCATCAGCAGCCATCATCAGCCATATTACAGGCTGTATGTAGATCTAGCAGACTGCAGAATACAAGTACTGCATGTTATAGCACACTACTATCTAAGTATCTTTTTGATTCTTATTGTTGATGAAAGCTTCAGACTTGACTGATGTGATTATTAAATTAGAATGGAAATGCATTCCTACATTGTCCTCAAAGAAACATGACATGTTGAAGAAAAATATATTTATTATTTTGCCTTTTTGCAAGGGAGTAAAGGTCATGTGTATCGAACCATGGTGGCTTTGCAATTACCACCAGTCAAAATGTTGATTTGGTGTCCTTGCTTAAGCATGGATGGGAAAATGAATAAGACGGCTGGACACTCTTTGTTGAAAAGATCACACATGATTATGCCACATCAGAAAGACAAGAAGGGAAATCATTTTTTCTGTGTAGAAAGGGAGGGATGAAAGATTCCTGTTATTTAAATCTCACAGGGAAGGTTTTAGGGTGTGGTTGTACAGTTCTGAAAGTTTTCTCTAACAAACGAAGGATGACTCAAGGCAAAAAGGGTTTACATTGCAGTAAGATGTAAAACATGATAGTATTTTAGTAGCATTTACTACGTTTCCATGGTCGTTGATGGCCTTGTGCTTTTGAGAGCATTCACGGTCCTCTATTACATTTCCAGAGATGTATAGAATAATTTCCTCATCATCAAAATGCCAATGTACTTTAATCTGGACGAGGAAAATACAATTGTGGTAAGAAATTAAAACAGGTTCATTTAAGTTTACTGTACTGTATGTGCTACATTATAGGCGTTTGTATAGCGAGGCCAGTAGAGCCCCCCCCCACCCCCACCCCCCGTTGTTCACTGTGACATTCAATGTGATCGATGACATTGGCACACACACAAAATAACACAATATGCCATGTCAAAGTCATGTACATGTACTTAACAAAAAGTTGTACAATTAGAAAAGAACCGTGAAAAGAAAGTAGTACAAAAAAAGACAACCATGTGTCAGTTGATCATTGTGGTAGGCAGTGGCAGACTGCGTATGTGTGACTGTGAGTGAAAGGGCCCGGGCGATGACAGAGGTACTGGCCCCATCAGTGGACCAGGGATTGTGCTGATTGTGTTCATGTAATTTAAGAGGTTTAGGTGATTGGATTTCAGACTGTCATCAAATCGTGTTAAGAAACAATTTGATATGGAATCACATCTGAAATGGCAGTGCGGGAGCTTTTAATGGAGGAAAAATAAAAGCAACGATGTCATCTCCACTTGGACATATTGAAAGTCTTTACCTGAGTGTCCCAGCTGTAATTCCTCACAACAGTTAATTCATCATTTCTCCTGAGCCCCAAATCATCTTTAAAAGACAGGGAAGCAATATTTCATATTACATTAGGATGGTTGAGTAAAAGGTGAGTGTTTTCCTTGCTCTATGCCTCCCTGGCTCTGACCTGTCCATCAGATTGGACAATTAATGGTAGAGTACGATCATAGGAACTCGGTCACCATACATCCTACATTTTCATGGAAGAATTCCCCTTACTGACATGTACAGTAAACATTATAGGACAGTGTCTTAGACAGAGATCAACACTAGTACTGGACCAAAACGCACTTTCAATGGAGGATCTTCTTTGAGGACGCTTTTTAGTCCTGGACTATGATTAATCTGTGTCTGGGGAAACTGACCCTACGTGAGTTTGAAAAAAACAGTGGTATAGTGCATAGTGAAAACCTGTGAGAACTTGACTATTTGTGCTATTAAAACCATACATGCTACTATTGTACTTTAAATCCAATTTTAAGTTGGATTTCCCTTTAACACGTCTCGGACCAGAACCCTAACAGAGCTTTATCCTCTCTAAGACTTTACAAAATAAGTCACATCACAGACAAAATAGAGAAATGTATGAATCACTGCATATAAGACATGATTATAACTGCATTGTCAGGGTTTTTTTCTTCTTCTATTTGCTCTTCTCTCACATTTCACGTGTTTTATTTCTTCATTTATATTACTACCTCTATTGTGAATTGTTGGGAAAGAGCTTGCAAGTTAAGCATTCACTGCACTGTTTTACACCTGCTGTATTCCGTGCATGTGACAATACAACTTGAAACTTATAATACTCTGATCCTTGGTACTCACAAAAGAACGATGAAATTATGATTCTGAGAAGCGTCTTCAATTATCAATTTCTGATGCAAGGCTGAATGATGATCTCTGGAATCACACTGTTAGCCTTCCATATGATAACACACGTTCTGGAGGAGACATTCTTCAACAGTGTTATCAGATAGACATTTGACTCTCTCGTTCTGGAGGAGACATTCTTCAACAGTGTTATCAGATAGACAGTTGACTCTCTCGTTCTGGAGGAGACATTCTTCAACAGTGTTATCAGATAGACAGTTGACTCTCGTTCTGGAGGAGACATTCTTCAACAGTGTTATCAGATAGACAGTTGACTCTCTCGTTCTGGATGAGACATTCTTCAACAGTGTTATCAGATAGACAGTTCACTCTCTCGTTCTGGAGGAGACATTCTTCAACCGTGTTATCAGATAGACAGTTCACTCTCTCGTTCTGGAGGAGACATTCTTCAACAGTGTTATCAGATAGACAGTTCACTCTCTCGTTCTGGAGGAGACATTCTTCAACAGTGTTATCAGATAGACAGTTGACTCTCTCGTTCTGGAGGAGACATTCTTCAACAGTGTTATCAGATAGACAGTTCACTCTCTCGTTCTGGAGGAGACATTCTTCAACAGTGTTATCAGATAGACAGTTCACTCTCTCGTTCTGGAGGAGACATTCTTCAACAGTGTTATCAGATAGACAGTTGACTCTCTCGTTCTGGAGGAGACATTCTTCAACAGTGTTATCAGATAGACAGTTCACTCTCTCGTTCTGGAGGAGACATTCTTCAACAGTGTTATCAGATAGACAGTTCACTCTCTCGTTCTGGAGGAGACATTCTTCAACAGTGTTATCAGATAGACAGTTGACTCTCTCGTTCTGGAGGAGACATTCTTCAACAGTGTTATCAGATAGACAGTTCACTCTCTCGTTCTGGAGGAGACATTCTTCAACAGTGTTATCAGATAGACAGTTCACTCTCATTCTGGAAGAGACATTATAAAACACTGTCAAGTTCTGATAAGGTAAATGACTCAGAACTACTGTAGAATGCCATGGTAAGATGTCCGCCCCATTCCTTAAGAGGAATGATTATACTTTCTGAAATCAGGTGCAGGATTACCCTAAATGAATACTATTCACAGTTAAATAGCTCAACCTCCTTAGCTACACTGTTCTATTCACTGTAAGGCACCTTGTGACTTCAAGTACTTCAACATAGCATTGATTATCATTATTTTCAGAGCGAGAGAGAGAGAAGCAGTTGCACCTGCCCCCGTTCTGTCTCATGTACTTTAGCAAAGAACTGTAGACACATAAATGCAATACAGAGCCCTCCAAATAACTGAGCAGGTAAACAGCAGCAGAGATGGTTCATCTAATTGTATCAGGGGCCTGTAATGTCGGTTTAAAGCCTCCAGTGCAATTCATTTGATTTCATTACAGGGAAAACACAGCAAAAGGTGGCTAGCAGTTTTCTGGACCTCATTCTTGGAGCAGTTTTATTAGAGATGGTTAGAGAACCAATCCAATTTGAAGTCTCAGGTGAAGAGCTTTGGTTGTTTTGTATTGGTGTTGAATCATCTGGATTGGTCTATGTTTAGAGGATCATTTCAGAAGAGTCTGCCATTTTCATATTCTAAAGGTGTAGTTTTAGAGGCAAAATAAAACATGTTTGAGTATAAAAGGACTGAATGCTCCTACTTTAAAGATTAGAATTGTTTTTGCAAAACCTTCATTAACATGGTATTAACATGTTCATTAAGTATGCTTAGGTTTCTGCCCTTCTGAGGAGAGAACATTGTTATCTAGATAAAATGTATAATGTGTTATGAAACCTTGAGTTGGTTTCCTCTTGAACCCTTCACTTCAAGCAAACATAGACTGAATCTTACAAATTAATATAAAGTAAAGATGTTTTCATAGGCAAATTGTATGTTATAAAATTAAGTTATATTCTATTCTACCTGATCTGTGAGTAATTTGATCCAGTTCGTATTGGCTGCACTGTCTATCAAACACATAACTGTGTCTTGGTGTGAGAGGGTTTGATAGCAGACCTATGTTAATTTGTACTTTACCCGCGTAATGAAAGGGCGTATCAGTTTCAATGGAATCGATTTTAGCTGTCTCGCGGGCTGCAATGGGTTACTGCTCCTGCAGTATCCTTTGCGCGTTCTTGTCATTGTCTTTGATTGGCTGGAATGGTGCTGCGCGCGCTCCGTGGATCGCTTGCGCGAGGCAGTTAATCAGAAGCTGCTGAGGCCAAGTTCATCCGCTCACACGCGCTAGGAATGGCATTGCTACCAGATCAAACAACAACACCGTCTATGGGAACATTCACAAAGACAGCAGCAAGCTTATTTACAAATGTTCTGCTGCACATTAGGGCATAGCAAGTTGAGAGAACCTGTTCCGGAAACACCTCACACAAACAACAGCACATAGAGCACCTGTCAAGAGGAGAGGGTTTCAGTACTTCAAAGAAAGATAAGAAAACACCACACTTCAATTGTTGGAGACAAACTGAACGCTTCAGCGTTATTTGGAAGTTTTTTAAAGCGAATTTTTCACACTAGCCTATCAACACATCTAGGCATCCTTACAAATAGCATCGGTCCTGTTTTGGAAGTGACGCTGTGCCAACAGTAGTGGAGGGCATAAAATACTTTAACTTTTTGCAATCCTCTAATCTAGGTTTAACGATTTGGTCAGCGACCTACTGCCAACTTCTGTATTGCCTATAATGTAAGTGCAAATAGTTATCCATTTCAAAACTTGATCTTGCATGGTTTTGTTCGTAATAACACGTGGATTGGAATGATGCTGTGCGCACGGAGGATGCAAGCCGGTCGGAGATTGTGGCTTTAAGCCTATTATTTTTCTAATCGTCTAAGCATCTTAAAGAGATAACATTTCAGTAAATTCAAAATAAGGTTATTGGTGAGCTTTTTATGACAAGAAACCGGTTCCAAAGAAGCGCCTGAAATGTGTTAATCTGTTTAACTTTTTAGGTAAAAGTTCCTGACCGCCTGTCACTTCTTATATTTAAACTTCTAGATCACCAGTCATCAATAACCCTAATCAATGTTCCACTTTTACATAGAGAACATGCTAAAGTAAATTAATATATCTTATTTCTGAATAGTTCAGTAACATAAGGCTAGACTACAATCTTTTACGCAAGAATTACGCGTAATGCTGCAATAGCCTATTTGGCACAACAGATTCGAAATTTTATCATTCTAGATAAAGAACAATATTCACTGATCTCCACTGTCTCCAACTACAAATCCGTGCGTAGAGGACGCGTTTCCTGCCCCGCACATCACCGGCATCAATGTCATTGCTAACCTCCTGAAAGCTGTGAAAGCTAGAGAAATCAAGACTTAGAATGGCCGATGAGCTGGTAACCATCATTAATGGGATTGTGATGTGACTTGTTTGGCTGGAGGGACGGCTGCTGCTACTCGTTGAAATATCTCCATAGACTCGGTGCGTGTTCAATCTACCAGAGCGGGGATGATCAGAATCTTCCCGGATTTCAGCGTTCAGGTGACAGCGGCAGGTGGAGGAGCCGGGGGAATGCCATCAGGTCACGCCATGGGGAGAGTCCCCGGTACAACTAACGGGAACCCGCAGAACGTCCAGGGGATCACCTCCTATCAACAAAGGTATGTTGACCACTGGGGAAATGTGTTTTGTTTTATTTTATTTCACCCATTCTTTCATTCAGACATGGCCACACAATAATAAATGTATAGAGATGACAGAGATATAGATTGATAGAGATAGAGATATGTCACTAAACACTTTGGGTTGGTTTTGGACATGGGGACCACACAGAGGTGTCATGCTCATAGGGGGCACGTGCCCCCTCAGATTTGTCCTGTAAAAAAATATATTTGAAAAAAAAATACATTTTTAAATAGGTTCCCAATCTTCCAACCTCATAACTAGCTACCAAAAAGACATTTCAGGCTATCAATCAAGTTAGAGTAGTTAGCTCGTGTAACTATCTTAGTTGGCATGCCTGCTGGCAAGGTTGGTAGACTTAAGAAAAGCTAGCAATAACTAAATGTGCTGAATAAGACTCCCATGCCTTTCAATATTTTACCCAGATTTTAGCAGAGATGCAGAGAAGCATACTTAGTTTCCTGAAAAAAATAACCATCTGTCAGGAGGATACAGACAGCTCAAGAGGTATACTTAGATATGAAGAAAAAAACATATATATTTTTTACATAGAATTAAGCATAATGAATATGGCTCTAGATTGCAGGAAAAAGCTGTTTCAGGTGTTTGAAAAATGCTAAATTCTCCAATTTATGGACAGGGGGCTTAGTCTCCATTCAATAGACTATTTAAAATAGCCAAGTGTTGTTTATGCACCACATTATACATGCAACAGCATGTAAAGTAACTTTCTTACTACATTCCGCAGGTAATCACCAACCCCCAGCCCTGCTCACGTACTTTATTCCCCTTCAGATTTTTGGGGTGCATAACGACCCTGCTACCACATTTATAACATATGGCATTATCAAGTTTCACATCATGCTATTTATGCGATATAGGCCATATGGATGACAATAATTGGAGTGGGATTAGTTAAAATGGTGATTACCTGCAGAATGTAGTAAGAAAGTTACTTTACATGCTGCTGCATGTATAATGAGGTGCATACAACAACACTTGGCTACACAGTCAACTTATTCTGAAAGATGACTTAAAGTAGGCTATCCATGACACCTTCATACCATTCAATAGACTATTTTACAATAAATAATTAGGGTAATCTATAGACCTTCACTGAACATTTTACTTTCTACTTGATCATGCATGGCTATAAAGCCTGTCAAAGATAATTAGGGTAATTATGTTATACACCGAGACTTAATGACTGGCAAAAGTTGACACATTGACTTTAGAAACCAATGGTATTTGTGTTTAAATGCTTTTGCAACCCATATTTAAAATCACACGTATTCTAGAGTGACTCATTATATTTTATAAAACATGTTGGGAAACCTATCTTGTTTCAGGTGAAAAATATATAGATTATAGCCTACATCTGCTCTCTGAAAGAGAAATGTTGAACGGAAACTAGTGGCATGACACCTGCTAAAATATAAACATAACATTTTTGGGGGGGTTAAAGTAACTGACGATAATCCATAGGAATTTTTTCTAAGGCAAGTTGTATTTTCTTTGATCATATTATATAACAACAACAAAAACGTTTATAGGCTTAGTATTTTCAAACCAACTGTAGTCTATGTGTTCACATTTGGTTATATACAAATTGTATATATATATATATATATATTGTAGACTAATTACCATTATGGCAACTCAATGTATGGTTATATCTGCAAAGCATCTGTGGGTTTATTCTAGGCTTCTTACCCTATATCAGCATATTAACTACCTGAAGTTTGTATTTAGCATCTGGTCAACACATTTTGACAAGTCAGTGACCTTGATTGTTCATTGATTGAAGACTAGTTATGATCTGATGTGACACTCTAATGATAATGAATTTAAATGCAAATGATTGAACAATTAGGCTAACGTGTGGCTAATTCATATGTTATAATACACTAAAATAGCATTTGCTTTTTAGATTAAACTAAAGTGAATCACACACAGATAACTCTTAAAAAATAGGCCTATTTAAAACAGATATACAGTAAATGTATGTGGATATCTTTTCATTTCAATTACGAATGTTGGACGTTGTTAATAATATAGGCCTATAGTCCTCATAAAATAAACAACTATGAAATTGATACAACAAGTGGCATGTGTCCACTGTCTAATATATACATATTTGATAATGACAATTCTAATAACATTTGTTTTATAAACACTTGAGCATTGGAAATAGTCACATCCAATATCTATCTGCAAGACTTATTACTATCAAAAACATTTCCATTTAGCTTAGTGAGAAAACCTCATAGGCCAATGCATAAAACTATAGATGCGTCTTATAGCAGTTACAAAAAGCACACCCAAGGATATTTGCGTATCGCAACCTGTATAACGGAAAATGACAACCGTCTCCAACTACAACTGAGTGGCGTTGTTGTTCTGGCCGGAGAGAAGATGTTTCCTTTTTCTCATAGAGCGAGCCAGGAAAAGCTGGAAAATGCACAGACAAACAGACTTAGAAAAATCCTTTACGAAGCACCGGAGACAACGCGCTCTTGTGGAAAAATGTAATGAAACGATGTGCATAGAGTAGCCTAGCATTTCGACTGCTACAATCCGAGCCCCATGTATCAGGAGAGCAGCGGGATTTGAGAAGCGCATCCCCCGGTTTCCACTCACTTTTCTTGGCATGCCTTTCGAGCTCGGTCTTGGGGTTTTTTGCTCCTTTTTTCACGCTCATGAACGCCAATACACGGAGACGGGGGCACAGTTGGTCCACATCAGCGCTACAGCTTTGTTTAAATATACCCAGACTACATGAAGCATTGCTGTCAGGCGTCACGGCTTTATGTCAAAATAAATCTGAAGAAAAAAAAAGTAAGAAATCAAATAATTGTAGGAAGATGGCGCCCACCAAGCCTAGCATTCAGCAAGACCCTACAAGAAGAGAACGGTAACGCTTGGAGTGTTCTATTTATATATGTAAACGTTAACGCTTCTCATTAGATGCTATGCGATTTTGAGTGGAGATGTCAGAAGTTTCTATGTTGCCCTTTCCAGCAGGAGTGCGTCTGAGAATTGGGGACCTTGGCGTTCGGGTAACAGGTATAGCCTGGAGAAGGCGTATGTTATACGGAATAGAGGGCACACACACCGTCAGTGCATATCGTCTGTTAGAGCGCTTCCCTGCATTGCAGGCACTTTCGCATTGTTTCTGCTCTAAGCAAGGTTGTTTAGCGTCGTGAAACATGTGCATTCATCGATGACAATGCCGCTGTTTGTTTCTGTGTAGCATGGAAGTGCTGCTTGCTAGGCCAGGCTGTGCTGTTCTGTGTGCATTGGTGAATCACTGCCTGCTGTTTTGCAGCCGGACACCAGTCACTGAAGCTTGTGAGAGATAAATTAGCATACACCAGCAACCAGCTGTTGAGGAACTTTAAATGAAGCGCATGTCGAATCAGACATCACCCAGCATGTAATGGTTGTAGTAGACCTGTTGTAAAGGACAACACTTTGGCTTCAGCAGTCAATTGTATTATATGGTTTAATTTGCATCTGTTGAAAACAAGCAGGTGATTAGATGTAAATTAATAATGGTGTGTTGATACCTGGAGTTGAAAGTGTCTCTTGAAGGCCAGTAGGCAATTGTATTTTCGCAAATAATAGAACAATTCTAATTATGGGATAGCTACATCCTTATGTTGTTTTTCTTCCACAACATCAAACAAATTAGAATTAAGCTTTAGGATCTGAGTTTATTACAGATAATGACAACTTCATAACAGACAGTTTTATATCTATGTGTTATTGAACGCAGGTCTCATGCTTTTATGGAATATAACAAACCAGCTACAATATATCAATGTGTACTGGGATGTAATCTGTTAGGACACTTTCTATCTAACATGCTTGTGTTACATTTGAACAAAAATGAGATCAGGTCATTTTTGTATGTGTATGTCAGAAAAACTAATATAGTGAAAACTTGACTTGGACCATTACTGTCAAAACTTGCTATTGTGCATTATTATTATACAATACTCATGTTGTTAATAATCCTAATGAAACTTTTACTAACTGTCTGCTCTGAGTAAATGAAGGCCTGCGATTTCACTTTTTCACAATTTCATTCAGCAAGTTTGCAATTGCAGCAGTATCCAGCCAGCTGCAGCAGGGAATGTTTATGCTAAATCAGTCTCTGGTAATCTCTCTAGCAGGAGCATATTTGTGTGCCATTCTGGGTTATATCTGAGAGATAGGAATCTTGAATATGGAATTAATTTAGAGGGGGAAACTTCATAGCCTGTGGATGAGTGCTTTCTTTATCACTGGTCTCCTATTGCCATTCTGCAGAGGTTAATCAGACTGTGATTTGTCATTCTGCTTCACTTGAGAGTTGAACTAAATAACACTTGAGTCTGAGAATTCTGATTGAAGGACTATGTGAATATATTTAATTTAATGCCCCTCTTAATAGCATCCTGATGTTTGCCAGAGTGGGAGGTAGGCTGTTTATAGTCGCTGCTGTCCTCAAGGTGGTGGAATCTGACTAATGCCAGCCTGACTGACTTGGGCAAACAACTTCCCTGTCTGGATTAAGGAGAGGGAGAGAGAGACCCAGAAAACCTGAGCCTACGCCTTCACTATGGTGAATCACTAAAACAATACAGAAATACACTACAGAAAAGAAGGAACAGCACGTCAGAAATCAGCTCAATGTAATTGAAGAATCCATAGAATCTAGCCACTTCTGGGAAAATTGGAAACTCTAAACAAACAACAACACAAAGTGTTATCTGTTCAAAACGGAGATGTATGAATAAACCACTTCTCCGATCTTTTTGGCTCAAAAACAAAGAACAAACAGCAAAACATATGCATGATCAAATACAAATCTATACATGATCAAATACAAATCTATTAAACTATTAACTAACTATTAAAGCTATTATCCAGAAACCACTGGATTCTCCAATTACATTGAATGAACAAAATACAAACCCTCCAACCCAAAAAGACCTGTGGGGTTGATGGTATCCTAAATGTAATGATAAAATATACAGACCACAAATTCCAATTGGCTATACTTAAACTCTTTAACATCATCCTCAGTTCTGGCATATTTCCCAATATTTGAAACAAGGACTGATCACCCCAATCCACAAAAGTGGAGATAAATTTGACCCCAATAACTACCGTGGGATATGCGTCAACAGCAACCTTGGGAAAATCCTCTGCATTATCATTAAAAGCAGACTCGTACATTTCCTCAGCGAAAACAATGTACTGAGAAAATGTCAAATTTGCTTTTTACCAAATGACCGTACGACAGACCACGTATTCACCCTGCACACCCTAATTAACAAACAAACAAACCAAAACAAAGGCAAAGTCTTCTCATGCTTTATTGATTTCAAAAAAGCTTTCGACTCAATTTGGCATGAGGGTCTGCTATACAAATTGATGAAAAGAGGTGTTGGGGGAAAAATATACAACATTATAAAATCGATGTACACAAACAAGTGTGCGGTTAAAATTGGCAAAAAACACACATTTCTTTCCGCAGGGCCAGGGGGTGAGACAGGGATGTAGCTCAAGCCCCACCCTCTTCAACATATATATCAATGAATTGGCGAGGTCACTAGAACCGTCTGAAGAACATACATACATACACAGTGAGCATAGTCTTGTTATTGAAAAAGGCTGCTGAAGACAGACTCCCATATCTATTGGGTGAAATACCACAGTGTGCAATCACATCAGCAAGATTTGTGACCTGTTGCCACAAGAAATGGGAAACCAGTGAAGAACAAACACCATAATAAATTCAACTTATATATATGTTTATTTATTTTATTTATGTACTTTAACTATTTGCACATCATTACAACATTGCATGTAGACATATTATGACATTTTAAATGTCTATGTTATTTTGTTACTTTAGCTTGTGTAACGTTTACTGGACATGTTTTATTGTTTATTTCACTTTTGTTTATTATCTATTTCACTTGCTTTGGCAATGTAAACATATGTTTCTCATGCCAATAAAGCCCCTTAAATTGAATTGAATCGAGAGAGAGAGAGAGAGAGAGAGAGAGAGAGAGAGAGAGAGAGAGAGAGAGAGAGAGAGAGAGAGAGAGAGAGAGAGAGAGAGAGAGAGAGAGAGAGAGAGAGAGAGAGAGAGAGAGAGAGAGAGAGAGAGAGAGAGACAGTGTTGGCTTGAGTTCACACACAACAGAGTAACTAACCACACAGTTGGCTTGGTTTCATAAAACAATTCCCCCCTCTGGGCAAACAAAAGTGCTAATTTGTTCTATTTCCTGTTCTGTTCACTTCAGAATATTTGCAGAACAGAGTTAAGAATTAGTATAACTAAGATCGCTATAGTCTGTAGAGGTGAGCAACGTGATGGTGTAGTTGCTGTGAAGACAGTGTATTAGGCTATGTTTAGGTAAAAATAATGCCACATTCTACTTTGTTTTGATGGAATTATAGAGTGAGCTTGGCATTTTTTGCTTGTGGTCTCAAATATTAAAGCGTTGCATTTTTTTCCTCGCTATTAAATTATTTCAGTACGTAATTATTGTTTACAATGACAGAGGTATATCTTGCTGTGATTTTCACTTGTCGTAAACAACTTGAACCAGGCAGCAATGTACAGACAGTATAGTCTAATGGTATTTTTTTTTTACTCTTAAAACCATTTTCACTTCAAATGAAATACTAGATACATATTAGATGAAACTGACAATCTTTTGTGGGAAGGAGTGCTTTGGACCAAAGCAAATGTTCAAGGAAACAGCCAGTCAGCAAAATACAGTAATGTGTTATTGTCAGAGAACACTGAGAGAGGATATTACATCTCATAGTTACAGCCCGAAGTTGGGATGGACCTTATTTAAAAAATGTACCTGTTCACCGCACAGCCCCCCTTATTGGTTCTTTTCACAACGATGGTGATTGTCAGTGTGTTTTTTTTTCTTCCAGTAGCGATGGTAGAGGTAGTGGGGCTTCCTGGGGGATTTTTAGTTTGTTGATAAGGTTTTAAAGGACATTCTACTCCAAGATGCTTGAAAGTTAAGTTATGTTCTCTTCCTTTGAAACTCCTCTGAAAATCGAGGAGAGTTACATTTTATCTCTTGATCTCAATGACATTGCCAGCCAATTCTATATTAACTTCAAAAATGATATAGCTAGCCTAACGTTACTGAATTTTAGCTAACACATACATCTATTAACAGGGTTGGCAACACTTCCAGGATTACAAGCTAGCTAGATAGTTACCTTGGAGGTTTCTCTGTCAATCCGATGAGAATCTGAGAAAGATATGTAACTTGTTGTAACTTGTTACTCTGATCTTCAATTTGTGTCTTTGCCGAGCTGCTGAAAGGAATATAGGGGAAACACTGATGATGGTGCACTAGATAGGGTGTGTTGCTGTAAAACCATGGTACAGAGGACACACTATCCAATCCTCTCGGTTGGATGTTGCACTGTAAGAGAACAGAGGTGTATAACCCATTATAACTGTGTTTATTTCTCTCAATTAGGATGGTTTTCCTGTGTGTGTTTCCCTCTCTGGCTGCACACATGTCGTCGTCGGCACTGTGATGCGATGCAAGTGGTCTGTTGATTACCGTTGTTCTCCTCCTTTTTTCTCCTCTGTGCGTGTATGTGTGTGTGTGTGTCCGCCACTGCACTGTTACTGTCAAGGTCAGAGTATGGAGCGAGAGAGACCTAAAGAGTATGCATCCTGGGCATAAGGTGTAATAATGTTGCAGCCATGGAGTTGTACTATAGCTATTTCTGCATTAACGTACAACAAGGCTTGTCTAGAGAGAGAGGTGTTGCTTGTGTTTTACTACCCGTTTCATGATGCTGCTCACCTAACACTACTTGATCATATTGTATTTTTCTTGCTGTGTAGATTTCAGGCGTGGTTGGCTGGCTGCCGTTTGTACCATCTATAGATTGCAGCAACTGTATAGTAGTAGTAGACGGCTCAGAGCTCAGAGAAAAGCACCGTTGAGGACTATTCTCTCTGCTTATCCATTCCTAGTACTATAAATATGTAACAGATGTGTTATAACACCCTTATTAATGATCTCAGTGATATTTATCCAACATAGCTATTCTCACACATGTACAGTGAGTAGTGCACTATTATATATAGCTCTGTTTACCCTATTATTGCTCCCTGGAAATTCCATGGCAATGCACAGTCAGGCACACTGAAATTGCATAGTGTATTTGAATAGAATGGCTGTGCTATATCCACTCTCTCTCCCACCTCACCTCACTATACTGGAGGGAAAGGAATAACTACAGGTCTGCTGACGGGGCAGCTTTCTCAGGTGCCTGTCCTTCAGCACCTAGCTAGTTCAATTACCAAGTAGGATTGTTTATATAGACAAGGACTCGCTCCCTCACTCGCTCCCTCTCTCTCCCTCTCTCTCTCTCTCTCTCTCTCTCTCTCTCTCTCTCTCTCTCTCTCTCTCTCTCTCTCTCTCTCTCTCTCTCTCTCTCTCTCTCTCTCTCTCTCTCTCTCTCTCTCTCTCTCTCTCTCTCTCTCTCTCTCTCTCTCTCTCTCTCGCTCCCTCTCTCTCTCTCTCTCTCTCTCTCTCTCTCTCTCTCTCTCTCTCTCTCTCTCTCTCTCTCTCTCTCTCTCTCTCTCGCTCCCTCTTTTCTCTCTCTCTCTCTCTCTCTCTCTCTCTCTCTCTCTCTCTCTCTCTCTCTCTCTCTCTCTCTCTTTTGTCCTCCATCTATTTGTAAGAGAATGACTGTTCCGTCCTGTCCTCCCTGCTGGTTTCCTTTGTGGAAAAAACATTCTCTGTATTCATCACAATCACTAAGCAGCGGTTTGACATACAATATTTAATGCTTTGTTTACACACCAAAGTCACGACTTTGAATATTCGCAGGTGACTTGGAAATTGCCAGAGAGCGCAGGCACGGCACACTGCTATCGTTTAATGCCCGTCCTCAGCAGAGAAGAGACCTGCGTTTAGTGTCTGTGCTTCCAGACAGATGTTGAGCATGTTGATTTCCATCTGGTGCTTTAGGTAATGCTCTTTTCTAAAGCTACCAGCAAAACCTGCCCTCTACTCATGCTCTGATTTGATTTGATTTGATTTCACAGTCTACCGCTGTAAACCTACTCTCCTAACCTACATCTCATCATACTGTAGTAGTCTACAAATGGGAAATTGTATCTCAAATTTTCCTCTGTGTGCTACTGCAGAATCTCTTCTTCTCTTCCTCTTTCCTCCTCAATGATGGCCAGATTTGTAACCGACGCTTTGAACAATAATGTGTCCAGACGTCTCCATGCCACAACGTTGATCTGTTGGAGCAACTTACGGACATTAAGCCCCGATAATTTTCTCCCCTGATCGTCCCCGTCTCCCCGGCTCTGACCACAGGCACCTGCAGGGCTCTCCTTGATGATCATGGGACTGTAAAATTGCGATTGATTATTCAGTTAAGCGTGAGAGAGGCAGAGCAGGGGGTAGGAACCCAACCAGGTTAACTGCCCTAGCTCAGTCTGCTGATATAGTTCCAATGACATGTTACAGACCTTGACCTGGAATAAAGGGATTCCTCCTATGGGGAATCGCTGGGTAGCTGGGTAGCCGGGTAGCCTACCCAACCTGTCTGTCTGTTCGTCAGTCTATCTGTCTTGTGAAGTAGCAGTAACCCCTGGCCTAGTCTCGCGAAGCCTTACATCAAAATCACGTTGCTGTCAAGCCTTTTTTGGAAGCCTGGTTCTCGACGAAGGTTACCCCTGGACAACCACTCCCACAAAGGAGCTGTGGATCTGTAGATATTCCTAGTGAAACATTCCTTAAGGAGAAGGCCCTGTGCTGGGTTTTACTTGGTGGCACTTGAATGTGATTGTAGTGCAGTCTGGTTAAACTAATGTAATTTGAATCCAGCGTTCCAACACATACACAGTTCTACACAGAACACTGCACATATATGTGGTAAAGAGGTCAATCAAACTTAACCAAAACAATGGAATTGCCATGGAAACGTGTGGGGGAAAGGGCCGTGGGGAAAGATCCTGAGTCTCCTCATTGCCCCCCAGTAAAATGATTCTACATTTAGGATATTGTTTATATGTGTATTTCACACTATGTTGAGGTAAAAACCAGAGTATAATTGTATTATTATTAACCTTTATTTAAACAGGGGAAACAAGCTGAGACAGTCTCTCTTACAGTTGTGCCCTGCAATGAATAAGAATTTAAAATCAAACACAATTAAAACAAGAGGTCGACCGATTAATCGGAATGGCCGATTAATTAGGGCCGATTTGACGTTTTCATAACAATCGGAAATCGGTATTTTTGTGCGCCGTATTGCCGATTTAAAAATGTTGTAAATTATTTTATTTATTTGTTATACCTTTATTTAACTAGGCAAGTCAGTTAAGAACACATTCTTATTTTCAATGACGGCCTAGGAACAGTGGGTTAACTGCCTCGTTCAGGGGCAGAACGACAGATTTTCACCTTGTCAGCTCGGGGGATCCATATTGATGATATTACTAGATATTATCTAGCGTGTCCTGTGTTGCATATAATCTGACTGAGCATACAAGCACACAAGTATCTAAGTATCTGACTGAGCGGTGGTAGGCAGAAGCAGGCGCGTAAACATTCATTCAAACAGCACTTTCGTGCGTTTTGCCAGCAGCTCTTCGTTGTGCGTCAAGCCGAGATGAGGCTGGTGTAACCGAAGTGAAATGGCTAGCTAGTTAGCGCGCCCGAAAAGCGTTTCAAACGTCACTTGCTCTGAGCCTTCTAGTAGTTGTTCCCCTTGCTCTGAATGGGTAACGCTGCTTCGATGGTGGCTGTTGTCGTTGTGTTGCTGGTTCGAGCCCAGGGAGGAGCGAGGAGATGGACGAAAGCTATACTGTTACACTGGCAATACTAAAGTGCCTATAAGAACATCCAATGGTCAAAGGTTAATGAAATGGAAATGGTATAGAGGGAAATAGTCCTATAATTCCTATAATAACTACAACCTAAAACTTCTTACCTGAGAATATTGAAGACTCATGTTAAAAGGAAGCACCAGCTTTCATATGTTCTCATGTTCTGAGCAAGGAACTGAAACGTTAGGTTTCTTACATAGCACATATTGCACTTTTACTTTCTTCTCCAACACTTTGTTTTTGCATTATTTAAACCAAATTGAACATGTTTCATTATTTACTTGAGGTTAAATTGATATTATTGATGTATTATATTTAGTTAAAATAAGTGTTCATTCAGTATTGTTGTACTTGTCATTCTTACAAATAGATTTTTTTTTATCGGCAGATTAATCGGTATTGGCTTTTTTAGTCCTCCAATAATCGGTATCGGTATCGGCGTTGAAAAATCATAATCTGTCGACCTATAATTAAAACATATAAAAAGTGCATGATGGAGATAAAAAATATATGTAAAAATAAACTTCTATAAGAAAAACACACATTACAAAAAGAAATCACAGTTTATAATAAAAAGTTAATGTAATGTGCATTTAAACTGTCTTACAGGCACCAAAACATCTAACTGGAGTTCTCTCTGAAATTCATTCCATGAGTGTGGAGCATGATATTCAAATGCCGTTTTGCCTAACTCAAATCAAAACAAATCAAAGTTTATTTGTCACGTGCGCCGGATACAACAGGTGTAGTAGACCTTACAGTGAAATGCTTACTTACAGGCTCTAACCAATGGTGTGAAAAAAAGGTATGTGTGTGTGTGTGTGTGTGTGTGTGTGTGTGTGTGTGTGTGTGTGTGTGTGTGTGTGTGTGTGTGTGTGTGTGTGTGTGTGTGTGTGTGTGTGTGTGTAAAGAAACTGACTATGCATATGATGAACAGAGAGTAGCAGAAGCGTAAAAATAGTGGTTGGCGGGTGGTGGGACACAATGTAGATAGCCCAGTTAGCCAATGGGCGGGAGCACTGGTTGGTCGGGCCAATTTAGGTAGTATGTACATGAATGTATAGTTAAAGTGACTATGCATATAAGATAAACAGAGAGTAGCAGCAGCATAAAATAGTGGTTGGGGGGGCACAATGCAAATAGTCCGGGTAACCATTTGGTTACCTGTTCAGGAGTCTTATGGCTTGGGGGTAAAAACTGTTGGTGTAGAAGCACGGTGGCTAGGAAAAACTCCCTAGAAAGGCCAAAACCTAGGAAGAAACCTAGAGAGGAACTAGGCTATGTGGGGTGGCCAGTCCTCTTCTGGCTGTGCCGGGTGGAGATTATAACAGAACATGGCCAAGATGTTCAAATGTTCATAAATGACCAGCATGGTCCAATAATAATAAGGCAGAACAGTTGAAACTGGAGCAGCAGCACGGCCAGGTGGACTGGGGACAGCAAGGAGTCATCATGTCAGGTAGTCCTGAGGAATGGTTCTAGGGCTCAGGTCCTCTGAGAGAGAGAAAGAAAGAGAGAAAGAGAGAATTAGAGAGAGCACACTTAAATTCACACAGGACACCAATAGGACAGGAGAAGTACTCCAGCTATAACAAACTGACCCTAGCCCCCCGACACATAAACTACTGCAGCATAAATACTGGAGGCTGAGACAGGAGGGGTCAGGAGACACTGTGGCCCCATCCGAGGACACCCCCGGACAGGGCCAAACATAATAATTGGGATGTCTGCCCTGTGGGGTGTTGGTGAGAATATCGTGTGAGTCCTGCTTGTTGTTGTTGTTGTTGAAGAAATCTTTGTCTAATCTGAGGTGAGTGATCGCTGTCCTGATATCCAGAAGCTCTTTTCTTCCGTAAGATACGGTTGCAGAAACATAATGTACAAAACAATTTACAAATATCGCAAAAAAAACACATAATAGCACAATTGGTTAGGAGACCGTAAAACGGCGGCCATCTCCTCTGGCGCCGGTGAATCTGGGGTATCTCTAGCACTAGCATGTCCTGTGACTGTCACGCCCTGACCTTAGAGAGCCGTTTTATTTTCTCTATTTGGTTAGGTCAGGGTGTGATGTGGGGTGGGCATTCTAAAGTTTTGTTTTCTGTTTCTTTATTTCTATGTTTTGGCCGGGTATGGTTTTCAATCAGGGACAGCTGTCTATCGTTGTCTCTGATTGGGAATCATACTTAGGTAGCCCTTTTTCCCTCCTTTCAGTGTGGGTAGTTAACTTTGTTAGTGGCACTATAGCCCTGTAAGCTTCATGGTTGTTTATCTTGTTTCTTGTTTTGTTCCAAAATAAAAGGAAAATGTACGCTCACCACGCTGCACTTTGGTCCACTTATTTCTTCCAGGAAGACGGCCGTGACAGTGACCGAGTCTGATACAGTGGGGCAAAAAAGTATTTAGTCAGCCACCAATTGTGCAAGTTCTCCCACTTAAAAAGATGAGAGAGGCCTGTAATTTTCATCATAGGTACACTTCAACTATGACAGACAAAATGAGAAGAAAAAAATCCAGAAAAATCACATTGTAGGATTTTTAATGAATTTATTTGCAAATGATGGTATTTAATTCAAGAAAACACCAGTATAAACACATTACTATGGTGCTGGAAAAATACCGATACCACAAAATAAACGGGCGTAACAACAAAACCCGGCAACAATAATACCAGCCTTACAATAAAACAAACACGCACACAAACATGGGGGAAACCAGAGGGTTAAATAATGAACATGTAATGGGGGAATTGAAACCAGGTGTGTAAAAAGCAAAGACAAAACAAATGGAAAATGAAAAGTGGATCGATGATGGCTAGAAGGCCGGTGACGTCGACCGCCAAACGCCGCTCAAACAAGGTGAGGGACCGACTCCGGTGGAAGTCGTGACACACCAGTATCCCCACCTTCGACCAGTATCCCCAGGTTAAAAATATGAGTAAGAACACCAGAGATAAGTGGTGTAGCTCTAACCAGAAACCCTGGGTCAAATTTGTCAGCCCCTGTTGCTTTCTTAGTGTTTATGGCTAGCAAGGCATCAATAACTTTCTTCTCTGTGAAGAGGCTTAGTGAGAAACCCTGACCATCAGCATCAGCATACTCATACATAATCCCTTCATATGTATCTTTTTCTTCCTTCATTTGTGGTCGACATTTTCTCAAAAAGATTGCCTGCTGCAATGAAGTGATTGTTGATGGCATTAGCAATGGCATTCTTATCAGTAATGAGTCCAGTATCCAACCATATCTGATTTGGAGTGTGGAGTGCATATTGTCCTTTAATGTTTTAACTACTTTCCAGAATTTGGCTGGATTCCTATAGCAATCATTTAAGATAGTCACATAGTAATCCGATTTTGTTCTTCTAACAAGTCTGATGCACAGGTTTCTCAGGTGCCTAAAAGTCGGCCAGTCAGAGCTAGAAGAAGGTCTCTAGCCTTAGCCCATGCTAAAGCTTTTTTTACAAATAGCATCAGAAATGTCCGAATTAAACCATGGGTTTGATCTATTCTTTACTCTAACCTTAGTGTATGGAGTGTGTTTATCGGCAATGGAAATAAAAACACTCGTAAAAACGCCAACTCGGCTCCATGTATATTACAAATAGATTCAATATTACAATGGGAAAGATCCTGTAAGAAAGCTTGTTCTCTAAGGTTTGTGTCATTTATTTTGGTGATAATACAAGGTTAGGCCCTATGAATTCTGACTTCTCTAACACATACAATGGGGCAGTGATCACTGACACCTAGTGGAAATACTCCCCTAGCTCTATATTTCTCAGGTGCATTTGTTAGTATAAACTCAGCAATAAGAAATGTCCCTTTTTCAGGACCCTGTCTTTCCAAGATAATTTGTAAAAATTCAAATAACTTCATTGTAAAGGGTTTAAACATTGTTTCCCATGCTTGTTTAATGAACCATAAAAAATTATGAACATGCACCTGTGGAACGTTCGCTAAGACACTAACAGCTTACAGGCAATGTAAGGTCACAGTTATGAAAACTTAGGACACTAAATATGCCTTTCTACTGACTCTGAAAAACACCAAAAGAAAGATGCCCAGGGCTGTTCGCACTACCCTCTGTAGTGCCTTGCTCGGAGGCCGAGCAGTTGACATACCAGTCAGGATGCTCACGATGGTGCAGCTGTAGAACCCTTTGAGGATCTGAGGACCCATGCCAAATCTTTTCAGTCTCCTGAGGGGGAATACGTTTTGTCGTGCCCTCTTCACTACTGTCTTGGTGTACTTGGACCATGTTAGTTTGTTGGTGATGTGAACACCAAGGAACTTGAAGCTCTCAACCCGTTCCACTCAGTCCTCTTTTTACTGTAGTCCACAATCACCTCCTTTGTCTTGATCACGTTGAGGGAGAGGTTGTTGTCCTGGCACAACATGTCCATGTCTGACCTCCTCCCTATAGGCTGTCTTCATGGTTAAAGACATGAGTGCTACGGGTCGGTAGTCATTTAGGCAGGTCACCTTGGTGTTCTTGGGCACAGGCACTATGGTAGTCTGCTTAAAAGATGTTGGTATTACAGACTCGGACAGGGAGAGGTTGAAAATGTCAGTGAAGACACTTTCCAGTTGGTCAGCGCATGCTCAGAGTACACGTCCTTGTAATCCATCTGGCCCTGCGGCCTTGTGAATGGTGACCTGTGTAAAGGTCTTACTCACATCGGCTGTGGAGAGCGTGATCACACATGCATGTTTCAGTGCCATTTGCCTCGAAGTGAGCATAGAAGTAGTTTAGCTCATCTGGAAGGCTTGTGTCACTTGAACTCTGTGAAGCATTTATTTGGGCTGCAATCTGAGGTGCAGTTATTCTTATGAACATATCCTCTGCTGCAGAGGTAATTCTGGGTCTTCCTTTCCTGTGGCGGTTCTCATGAGAGCCAGTTTCATTGTAGCGCTTGATTCTTTTTGCGACTGTTCCTGATTGACTGACCTTCATGTCTTAAAGTAATGATGGACTGTCGTTTCTCTTTGCTTATTTGAGCTGTTCTTGCCCTAATATGGACTTGGTCTTTTACCAAATAGGTCTATCTTCTGTATTCCCACTAGGTCAACCGATTATGATTTTTCAACGCCAGTACCGATTATTGGAGGACCAAAAAAAGCCGATACTGATTAATCGTCCAATTTCAATATATACAGTTGAAGTTGGAAGTTAACATACACCATAGCCAAATACATTTAAACTCAGGTTTTCACAATTCCTGACATTTAATCCTAGTAAAAATTCCCTGTCTTAGGTCAGTTAGGATCACCACTTTATTTTAAGAATGTGAAATGTCAGAATAATAGTAGCTATTATTTCTTTCATCACATTCCCAGTGGGTCAGATGTTTACATACACTCCATTTGGAAGACCCATTTGCGACCAAGCTTTAACTTTAACTGTTGTCTTGAGATGTTGCTTCAATATATCCACATAATTTCCCTTCCTCATGATGTCATCTATTTTGTGAAGTGGACCAGTCCCTCCTGCAGCAAAGCACCCCCACAACATGCTGCTGCCACCCCTACAACATGCTGCTGCCACCCCTGTGCTTCACGGTTGGGATGGTGTTCTTCAGGTTGCAAGCCTCCCCGTTTTTCCTCCAAACATAACGATGGTCATTATGGCCAAACAAACAGTTCTATTTTTGTTTCATCAGACCAGAGGACATTTCTCCAAAAAGTATGGTCTTTGTCCCCATGTGCAGTTGCAAACTGTAGCCTGGCTTTTTTTATGGCGGTTTTGGAGCACTGGCTTCTTCCTTGCTGAGCAGCCTTTCAGGTTATGTCGATATAGGACTTGTTTTACTGTGGATTTTGATACTTTTGTACCTGTTTCCTCTAGCATGTTCACAAGGTCCTTTGCTGTTGTTCTGGGATTGATTTGCACTTTTCCCACAAAAGTACGTTCATCTCTTGTAGACAGAACACGTCTCCTTCCTGAGCGGTATGACGGCTGTGTGGTCCTATGGTGTTTATACTTACGTACTATTGTTTGTACAGATGAACGTGGTACCTTCAGGCGTTTGAAAATTGCTCCCAAGGATGAACCAGAGTTGTGGAGGTCTACAATTATTTTTCTGAGATCTTGGCTGATTTGTTTTGATTTGTCCATAATGTCAAGCAAAGAGGCACTGAGTTTGAAGGACTTGGAATACATCCACAGGTACACCTCTAATTGACTCATATTATGTTAATTAGCCTATCAGAATCTTCTAAAGCCATGACATCATTTTCTGGAATTTTCCAAGCTATTTAAAGGCACAGTCAACTTAGTGTATATAAACTTCTGACCCACTGGAATTGTGGTGAAATAATCTGTCAGAAAACAATTGTTGGAAAAATTACTTGTGTCATGCACAAAGTAGATGTCCTAACCGACTTGCCAAAACTATAGTTTGTTAACAAGAAATTTGTGGAGTGGTTGAAAACGAGTTTGACTCCAACCTAAGTGTATGTAAAGTTCCGACTGTATAGTTGTAATAATGACAATTACAACAATACTGAATGAACAATGAACCCTTTTATTTTAACTTAATACAAGACATAAAAAATCAATTTAGTCTCAAATAAATAATGAAAGATGTTCAATTTGGTTTAAATAATGCAAAAAAATAGTGTTGGAGAAGAAAGTAGAAGTGCAATATGTGCCACGTAAAACAAGCTAATGTTTAAGTTCCTTGCTCAGAACATGAGCATCCAAAGCTGGTGGTTCCTTTTAACATGAGTCTTCAATATTTCCAGTTAAGAAATTTGAGGTTGCAGTTATTATAGGAATTATATGACAATTTCTCTCTATACCATTTGTATTTCATATACCTTTGACTATTCAATGTTCTTATAGGCACTATAGTATTGCCAGTCTAATCTCGGGAGTTGATAGGCATGAAGTCATTAACAGCGCTGTGCTTCAAGCATTGCTAAGAGCTGCTGGCAAACGTAGGAAAGTGCTGTTTGAATGAATGCTTACGAGCCTGCTGCTCTCTACCACCGCTCAGTCAGACTGCTCTATCGATGATCAAATCATAGACTTAATTATAATATAATAAACACACATAAATATGAGCCTTAGGTCATTAATATTTTCAAATCCGCAATCTATCATTTCCAAAACAAAACGTTTATTCTTTCAGTGAAATACAGAACCGTTCCGTATTTTATCGAACGGGTGTCAACCCTAAGTCTTAATATTGCTGTTACATTGCACAACCTTCAATATTATGTCAGAATTATGTAAAATTCTGGCAATTTAGTTACGGTCTTTGTTAGGAAGAAATAGTCTTCACACAGTTCTCAACGAGCCAGGCAGCCCAAACTACTGCATATACCCTGACTCTGCTTGCACTGAACGCAAGAGAAGTGACACAATTTCCCAAGTTAACATTGCCTGCTAACAAAATAGTTTAACTAAATATGCAGGTTTAAAAATATATACTTGTGTATTGATTTTATGAAAGGCGTTGATGTTTATGGTTAGGTACATTGGTGCAACAATTGTGCTTTTTTCGCAAATGCGCTTTTGTTAAATCATCACCCGTTTGGTGAAGTTGAAGTAGACTGTGATTTGATTATAAATTAACAGGCACCGCATTGATTATATGCATTGCAGGACAAGCTAATTAAACTAGTAATATCATCAACCATGTGTAGTTAACTAGTGATTATGTTAAGATTGATAGATTTTTATAAGATAAGTTTAATGCTAGCTAGCAACTTACCTTGGCTCCTTGCAGCCACCAGGTCCTTTTGATGCTGCACTCGCGTAACAGGTTGTCAGCCTGCCATGCAGTCTCCTCGGTCATGCCGATTAATCAGTAAACCTCTAATAGCCACCCTACCATGTCACAACACAACTGATTGGCTCATACGCATTAATATGGAAAGAAATTCCACAAATTAATTTCAACAATGCACGCCTGTTAATTGAAATGCATTTCAGATGACTACCTCATGAAGCTTATTGAGAGAATGCCAAAAGTGTGCAAAGCTGTCATCAAGGCAAAGGGTGTCTATTTTGATGAATCTCAAATATAAAATATATTTTGATTGGTTTTTTAGTTTTTTTTACTTTAACCCCTTTTTCTCCACAATTTTGTGGTATCCAATTGGTATTTACAGTCTTGTCTCGTTGCTGCAACTCCCGTACGGACTTGGTGGAGGCGAAGGTCAAGAGCCGTGCGTCCTCCAAAACACAACCCAACCAAGCCACACTGCTTCTTGACACAATGCCCACTTAACCCGGAAGCCAGCCGCACCAATGTGTCAGAGGAAACACCGTGCACCTGGCAACCGTGTCAGCGTGCACTGCGCCCGGCCGCCACAGGAGTCACTAATGTGCGATGGGACAAGGACATCCCTGCCGGCCAAACCCTCCCCTAACCCGGACGATGCTGGGCCAGTGGTACGCCGTCCCATGGGTCTCCTGGTCACGGCCGGCTGCGACAGAGCCTGGGACTTAAAACAAGAATCTCTAGTGGCACTCGGGAGGCCTATATTTAGATTTGTTTAACAATTTTTGGGTTACTACGTGATTCCATATGTGTTATATCATAGTTTTGATGTCTTCACTATTATTCTACAATGTAGAAAATAGTAAAAAATCTATAAAAACCCTAGAATAAGTAGTTGTGTCCAAACTTTTGACTGCTACTGTATATATTTTTTTATAAATATATATACTGTGAACTAAAATATAAATGCAACATTCAACAATTTAAAAGATTTTACTGAGTTCAAGGTCATATGAGGAAATACATTGATTAGGCCCTAATCTATGGATTTCACAAGACTGGGAATACAGATACCTAAAAAAAAGATATGGGCTTGAGGTGCTGTTGAGGATACTGTAGACCTTCTTTTCAAAATAGTGTGTTTTAATCAGTTATTTGGGAATGTGATTGTATTTACTGTAGTTTTTTCCCAAAATGTGAACTTTTTAAATATTTTGAATTAATTTTTTTTTAAATGAAATTCACAGAGGAAGATAGTCCTCTTCTTCCTCAAAGAAGCCTCCACTGGAACCTATATACATTTTACAGACACAGTATATTTTACATTAGTTAAATAGTTTTTTTTGTTATTTTTAGTCCCACCCTTCAGGTCCCCTCAACCCCTCCCATCTATCTCTGAACACCATCCACTATTGATTTGCCATATATTTTTCAACTGTGCTGTGATGTTTCACAAAAGTTCTGAACCTTTCTATTCTCATAGTTTCTAAGTTCTAAATTAAAGATTGTTATTATATTATTGATCGATTGACTATGACTTTTCAGATCACCCACCAGTGCTATTTCCAGAGTTAACTCCAGGTAAATGTTGCAATTTTTCAGCCATTCTTGAACCTGCGACAAATGTATAATCATTTTAATTTAAAACACTGTACGTTTTGAATCCGGCGTCGTTTTGTGTATCAGTTCATAAACCGTGTGCCATTGTAATGGAATGAGTGGGAAGTCAGGCGCAGGAGAGCAGAGATGGGTGATAATAGGAGAACTTTAATATACACCCTGGCCCAAAGGCACAGGCGAGGCAGCACAAAGCACAACCACGGTAACATGAACCGGATTAAACAAACAAACCTAGGTTTGAAACTAACCTAGCGCAAGCCAGCCTGTAGCGTAACAACCTACACAAAGAACAATTCCACACGCAGACATGAGGTAAACAGAGGGTAAAATACATTTAGTCCGATGAGGGAATGTGAACCAGGTGTGCGGGAAAACAAGACAAAACAAATGGAAAATGAAAGGTGGATCGGCGATTGGCTAGAAGACCGGTGATGTTGACTGCCAAATGCCGCCCGAACAAGGAGAGGGAACGATTTTGGCGGAAGTCGTGACAGCCATGGAATCAGTACATCGAAAATTTCTTCCCAAATATTTTTGCAATCTGTATGGCATAGTTGTCCATTTGTTGGTCCTTAAATGACGCTGGTATACATTTTTATTCATCACAATTTTCTTTAACTAGTTTTGGTCTTTAATGTGAGGCCAACAGACAAGTTCCTTACTTTCTCCCCCTTCCACTTGCCTCAGTTTTGGATAGAGCAGACATTTCCATATAATTGTGCTGCATGTGTGACAACTCCATCAGTCCTATTTATGATATAATTTACAGTTTCCAAGTTTTTATTAGATTTTTTTTTAATTACAGGTTTTATCAAATAGTATATTTGAATTTATCCATAATATTTGTTGTAATATTTGTTCTGTCTTTTCTGGTGGATTAAACTGAAATTGAAACCAACTTTCGATGGCTTGTTATAGAAATAGCGACATCTTGGAGATTATTTTATTTTATTTTAAAATAACCTAAACTTCAGTTGTAATCTGAATAAAAGGATAAAGGCCATTCATGAACACGAGGTGAGCCATTCTTACTAATCTGCTAGAGAACCAGTTCGGATTTAAGTATAGCTTTTGTATGACTGAAGCCTTTAGTGAGAGGTCTAATGCTTTAATATTTAATAATTTCTGCCATAGGAACTTCTTTAACTGAGCGTTCACAAGGGATTCAACGACTTTGGCCAGGATAGGGAGCATAGAAATAGGGCGATAGGTATTTACATCTGAAGGGTCTCCACCCTTCAGTAGGGGGTGGACATTATGCTAATTTCCACATTTAGCGAATAAAATTGGACAAGAGGCTTAGGAATAATATTTGAGCCACCAGCTCAGCAATAATACCAGCTGCTGTCTTTAAAAGGAAAGAATCCAAGATGTCTGCGCCTGCAGACTTTTTGGGGTCTGTGTCTTTAAGAGCTTTGTAGACTTACATTAGAGGCCTGTGCCTCACCATTATAAAAAACTGAACCAGCAGATATGAAGTGCATGTTAAAGACCCCCACAATATCAGCTTTTGGGGCAGCAGGTAGCCTAGTGGTTAGAGCGTTGGGCCAGAAACTGCTTATCCAGGTTGCTGGATCGAATCCCTGATGGTCAGGAAGGCCAGAGGATACATTAGAACCCGACACTGATTGGATTAGTTTGTAGAGTTGTTAAGGTTCTCTGGTCTTTTCTAGTTTTGACAGTTCATGCAGTTTTAGTATTCTGATCACAGAGTTCCTGTCACGCCCTGACCTTAGATATCTCTGTTTTCTCTATATTTTGGTTAGGTCAGGGTGTGACTAGGGTGGGTACTCTCATTTTTGTATTGTCTAGGGTTTTTCATATGTATAGGGTTTTGCAGGTCTAGGGGATTTTGTATGTCTATGTTGGCCTGATATGGTTCCCAATCAGAGACAGTTGTTTATCATTGTCTCTGATTGGGGATCGTATTTAGGCAGCCCTGTTTCTCACTTACTGGTGTGGGATCTTGACTACGTGTAGTTTGCCTGTCAGTGTAACAGTATAACTTTAGTCTGAACCAGGGACCCTCTGCACACATCAACAACAGTCACCCATCGTTACCCATCACTCCACAAAAGCCGTGGCCCTTGCAGAGCAAGGGGAACCACTAATTCAAGGTCTCAAAGCGAGTGACGTCATCGATTGAAACGCTATTAGCGTGCACCACCGCTAACTAGCTAGCCATTTCACATCGGTTACATCAGCACTATTATGTATAGCGTCACGGTTCGGTTGTTTTGTTTAGTGAGCCTTGGTCTCATTCATATGACAAACGTGACAGTCCCATCATGGAATTCCAAACGCCTCATGCATTTTCACCTACATGTAAATGTGTCTACCATGTCCACAATGTGTCCGGATTCCCTTTTCCCATGCTATATTCAAATACCAGTATGCATTCTACAAATGTTAAAATACGCAAAATATGATAACACAACAACAACTGATGGCAGTAGCTCAAAAATGGAGCCAGCTAACCACTGTGGCTAGACACTAAACTAGCAAGCAATGATAGAGATTGCAAACGGGTAAGCATAACTCTAGCCAAACAAACAAATATGTTTCTAAATATTAGAGCGCTGCCCACTCTATGCGCTTTCGGTAGCCTGATTGCATCCAGACAGGAGAAATTCGCACACGATGCTTCCCTGACCACCTCTGGAAGTGGTCAGTCAGATCTGAACAAAATCACACCGCAAAGCGACTGTTGTGGGTCTAGACCTGATAACAGAAGTCACATGTAAGTGTTCAGTGTTCAGTGTTTTATTATGGCGCTCAATTACAACGGATGACCATTACTTCAGTGTTTTATTATGGCGCTCAATTACAACGGATGACCATTACTTCAGTGTTTTATTATGGCGCTCAATTACAACGGATTACCATTACTTCAGTGTTTTATAATGGCGCTCAATTACAACGGATGACCATTACTTCAGTGTTTTATTATGGCGCTCAATTACAACGGATGACCATTACTTCAGTGTTTTATTATGGCGCTCAATTACAACGGATGACCATTACTTCAATTGCTGTTGTTTTTCTCAGTAACGGCTAGTAAATTGAATGTACACCTGACGAGAGAATTGGGGTCCAAAAACGTTCCAATTAAAAAGATAACCATTTTTTAACTCAAGAGTCCACTTGAAATAGTTGGAGGATTTTCGCTAGGTCAGTTTGTGTTATCGGACTTGATTTCATGGCTGTGCAAATCTTTTCACTTTAATTCCTTGTTATCGCATTGTAGCCCTGGCCTGCGTCCCAAATGGCACCATATAGCCATATAGCTAGTGCATTACTTTTGACCAGAGCCCTATGGGCCCTGGTCAAAAGTAGTGCACTGTATAGGGGATAGGGTGCCATTTGTGATAGAACTTGTCTTTGTTTGAAAGTGTAGGTCAATAAGGATGGGCACATTCAGAATTTCACGATCTTTGTAGTGGAACAAATTGAAAGCAAAGCCTGTATCAATCACTACGAAGGGAGGGTTAATTGTTCGCTGCTTCAAGGCGCCGAACAGATACAACCAGTAATGAAATACTTATGGCTCTGACATGGCAACACTTGAGGATGAAATGATAGGAAACAAAGTGAAAATGTTTGCTGATTAGAAAACTGATCTGCTGCAGTGCAGAGAAGAACACTAGCTAAATGTTTATCGTCTTGTCACTCTGATGCCCGTGGTAAAAAAAGAGAGACCTTTATCATTGTAACGTTCTTAAATTGGTGGGTACTTGGGTATTATCATCAGGGCTTTAGGATCATTGTGTCCCTTTTTAATCTTATAGTGATAGTTTGGACATCGTCTTATCAAACAACCAATCGACAAACTGTATAAGATGGAAATGGAAACACAACGTAACAATAGATGCCTCCTCTCAGGTTACATCTCCTGCTCTATGTGGAAGAAGAAACCACCTTATACCAACATTATAACCCATGAGTTTAGTAGATGAATTAAAGCAAAAATGCGTTATTTGTTGGGAGAAAGCTTATATTGGCCTGTCATGTGAATTATCTTGGGCTTAACTCTTTATTTGTTAAAGAATAAATGCTGAAAACGTAAATTGCAAAGTTTTCACAATGAAGTGTAATCACATGCACACACATGCACACGAACACACGCACTCTCACGCACACTCACACACATACTCTCACGTATATATGCCTATATGTAGTAGTTAGTTAATTGAAGTCTGAAGCCCATGACAGCTATCACAACACAGTGGGTAATTCTGAAAATTAATGAGAATGATAATACTTAAAAGGCTGTTCCAGAGTTTGCCCAAACTCATTAACTAAATATCTCATTTAAATACATCCTAAAGACTTTCAAATAGAAAAAAATGCATTATTGCCCTATAAGCATTAACCCGATCTGAAAATGCTGAGGTGTAGAATTTTATGGAAGAGTGGAAGTCTGTCAGGCAATATTCAATCCTGGAATCCCTTTCTAAATAGTGGTTCTCTGCCATAATACCTACATATAGAGATATACATTGTGGAATGGGGAAAAGAATTCATTACCATTTTCTCAGTAGAAGGAGCACCACAGACCATGAACACATTTAGGGAATTTAGAAATCTGTTATTTGAGAGCTTCAATTAGCGATCCTTAATGTGGCAATCCAGGATTCTAAAAATTCTAAAATCTTGGATCTCTCATTTAAAGCGTAATTACTAATGGGTAAATTGGAAGCAGAGTTTGACTATCCATTTCATTCAGACTGTCTTAGTGCTATTCAGTTACATCATAGTGCTATGTCACAGTTGATATCGTATTGCTTACTACGTAGAGGACAGTGCTGTGGTGGTGCGTAGCACTGAGACTCATACAGTCATACACAGCCATCCTGTTACGCAGATGACGTTTTGCAGTACCGTCTTAGCTGTGAAGCTTTTCACAGCCTCATAGAGACACAGATAACACATTCATCTACTGCTCCTTATCACCATTTTGTGACTTTGTCAATTAGATTTGAACATATCATAGCTTACCCCCTCCTTCCTACCCTGCTTTACAAACCAGCTGCAATTACTGTGTTTACCCTGGATTGATGCAGCTCAATCGGAGTGTATTGGAAGTGTCAAATTTTAATTTGTGTATCGCTGATGTGGCCTACTATGAAAGGGATTGAAACATGACATCATGTGTTGTTGTTAGGGAACTTTATTAACCATCACAGCTCTTTACATGAAGTTTATATCTATGTAGTAACACTGTAATTACACTCTTAACATGATGTTACAACATGATGTTACATACTATTAACTAGTAACTACATAGTAGCAGAGTTGGGGTCAAATCAGGAATACAATGAAATTCCAATTCTCTTCAACACTTTTTATTGAGGAACATTTGGAATTGGAATTGGAATTTGGTTTACTTTCTGAATGGATTGGAATTTAAATGAAATTGACCCCAACGCTGCATAGTAGTGGCGTTTTGGCCTCGAGCTCGCCTCTGTCTTTAGAACAACACATTTTAAATGCCCCTGCTCTCTCCAGACTACATTCATAAGGTAATGACCTGGAAAGACATGTTGATCATGAAGAGGAGAATATACTTTAAAAAGGCATTGAGGCATTCAGTTACTGTTCGATTGAATGTTAGAAGGGGCAAAACGAGTGACCTAAGCAACTTTTAAGATGGTATGATTGTTGGTGCCAGGCCTGCCGGTTCCAGTATCTCAGAAATGGCCTCCTAAGATTATAACACACAACAGTGTCTAGGGTTTACAGAGAATGGTGTGGCAAAAAAAATCATCCAGTCAGCGGCAGTCCTGTGAAGGAAAACAGCTTGTAGATGAGCGGTTGAAGGTGAATGGCAATAATCGTGCAAGCTACTGGAACAGGTGGGCCACAAACAGACAAATAATGGTGCAGTACAACAGTGGTGTGCAGAACGGCATCTCGGAACGCATAACTCGACGAATTCCAGTTACTGTTGCGTCATGCAGAGTCCATGGCTCCATCCTGCCTGGTGCCAATGGTACAGGCTGGTGTAATGGTGTGGGGAATGTTTTCCTGGCACATGTTAGTTCTCTTGATAACAATTGAGCAACGTTTCCTGACCCCAAAAATTCAGGCTGTTCTGGGGGTAAAGGGGGATCCGGCCCGATACTAGATGGGTGTACCTAATAAACTCTCTATTGTGCGTGGGAATACTTTGG